>NC_135211.1:336250-640000 GCF_052324685.1 Brachyhypopomus gauderio | reverse complement strand
ACCTGTGTGAGCGCGTGCAGGACACTGTCTCTGCCTGTCCTACCTGTGTGAGCGCGTGCAGGACACTGTCTCTGCCTGTCCTACCTGTGTGAGCGCGTGCAGGACACCGTCTCTGCCTGTCCTACCTGTGTGAGCGCGTGCAGGACACTGTCTCTGCCTGTCCTACCTGTGTGAGCGCGTGCAGGATGCTGTCTCTGCCTGTCCTACCTGTGTGAGCGCGTGCAGGACGCTGTCTCTGCCTGTCCTACCTGTGTGAGCGCGTGCAGGACGCTGTCTCTGCCTGTCCTACCTGTGTGAGCGCGTGCAGGACGCTGTCTCTGCCTGTCCTACCTGTGTGAGCGCGTGCAGGACGCTGTCTCTGCCTGTCCTACCTGTGTGAGAGCATGCAGGACGCTGTCTCTGCCTGTCCTACCTGTGTGAGCGCGTGCAGGACGCTGTCTCTGCCTGTCCTACCTGTGTGAGCGCGTGCAGGACGCTGTCTCTGCCTGTCCTACCTGTGTGAGCGCGTGCAGGACGCTGTCTCTGCCTGTCCTACCTGTGTGAGCGCGTGCAGGACGCTGTCTCTGCCTGTCCTACCTGTGTGAGCGCGTGCAGGACGCTGTCTCTGCCTGTCCTGGGCTTGGCGTCATCCTCTTGCTCCACTTTGTCCTTCTTGCAGTTCCTGCAGAGTAGTGAGAGACCACAGAGAGTGAGCGCCCCAGACACGGTGCCCAGGGTTGCCCCCAGCAGCGTCGCCGCCGAGACAAACATCCGCCCGAGCCTTGGCACAAATCCGTTTGAGGAGAGGGGAGAGGAGAGCGAGGATCAGAGTGTAAGGGGTGAGCAGCCAGCTGAGCTTTATCAGGCAGGGAGAGGATGGTGAGGAGAGACAGACAGAGAGAGCGTGAGCTGGGAGAGAGAGAAGAGGGATTCAGGAAGCATCACACGCACGCATGTGCGCTACTCTCTGTACGATATGCACTCAGTCTGAGCAGATGGCACCAGAGGGTGAGAAGGGGAGGGGGGGGGGGAGAGATGGAGGCGGGGCATCAAGGATTGCTGCTGCCACCCCCACCCTCTAAACATATGACGATGTGTGTTGACGTCAGAGATGTGTGTCCGTGCTATCACCTTCACAGAGTTCCACCCCCTTCAGGTCCTTTTAGACCACACAGACTTTAAAACATTTCTGCAATGTGAGCCAAAAATAGGGACATAATCTGCATGTTTTTTCCTGTTTTTGTCCTGTTCATTTAGCTTGTTTGTTTCATTTCCTTTATTCAAACATGTAGACATTAGTTCACTGGTTACAATGTTCTTCCTTTGTCAAATGTTTTAAAAAACATTTATTACTTTCAATTTTAGATCCTTTCCACTAGAGAACATACGGTTTGTTACCATGGAAACCCCTTGTCCCATCCATTCCCTGTGTCTCCTGCTCCTTTTATGAAGCAACAGAAGGTCAGAGGTCAGATGCAAGGTGTCACGCTACGGTCCCCGAACCCTTCCTTTGGGGCGTGTGTTAACGTTGTCTGCGTCTATTCGTCTGCGTCAGTGTATCTCCGTGGGTGCGGGTGCGTCTTGTCATTATCCGTCTCACCTGTGGCTCGTCTCGTCATCACGTGGGGTTGATGTGGTCTGTCTATTTAATGTGCGTTCGCGCAGTGTCTTGTGCTCGTCGTTGTCTATGTCTACACGTTGCTGTGTGTGTTTTGCTGTTCAACGTGCGCTATTGCGCAATATCAGTGAGTGGAATAAAGCGTGACGTCTGTCGCAAACACGGATTCTGTGTCTAGTCCGTCTGTCGCCGCCCAGCGTCACACAAGGTTATAATAGTTTTGGATTTTTCATTATAGTTTAGTTTTTATTTAATTGTGACATTTAAGCTTAGTTTTAGTTTAGTTTTCATTTTTTCTAGCATTAGTTTTAGTTTTTTTATATTTGGGTTATTTGTCAGGTGCAGGATTCAAAAGGTTCAGAGTAAATATTGTGTAATAAAAAAAGATACCATTTAAAAAATACATTCAATTACTGTTGAATCACCAAATGTCCACAAAAACCACAACAGTCCTCAAGATAGCAGCCTTAAGTGCAAAATGTGTAATACTGCTGCTGAAAATTGCCATACTAAGGACAGACACAAACATAGGAGCGTAACCCTATTTTGGTTTGAGTTAAAAGCTAGTTTGAGTGAACTTTTTATAGGCAATCGATGTGCTACCTAGCCAGGATGTTGCTTCTCTTTTGGCGGAGCTACTCAGAGAGAAAGCTTGTCAAGGTAGGCCTACTGGCTGTTATATGGTGTGAGATTACTGTCTTTAATATGAGAGCGCAAAGATAAGGTTAAATCGAGTCAACCACACTGAGCACGCAAGGGTTAAGTAAATAGCTGTCTAATGTAACTTGAGTAGCTACAACTAGCTAATGTTATAGCTAGCAGGCTCCAGGGCCAGAGTAGAGTCTTGCACCGGGTCGGGTACCCGCGGGTACCCACGGGTACGGGCAAATAGATGCTGAAACGGGTGGGTTTTACACATAACAAAATTTTACGGGTGGGTATGCGGGCGGGTAAGTTAAAATACGGGTGGGTATGCGGGCGGGTAAGTTAAATAAGTGGTCATTTTTAGTAGGCTTTTATTTGCTACGTAATGAACATAGTGTTACATTTTGCCTGATTAGTGCATCCCGATGGTGGTGGCGAAGCTCAGGGGAGCTTACTTATACCGTAGCTCCGTTGGCCAGAGCGGGCTGAACTTTACTCTTCACCTGTTCTGGGGTAATACCCAAACTTCGGTTCTTTTCCAGCGGAAACATGAGCAGAGGCTGGTTATAACACAGTACCGGGCATTTATTGTAGCTCGCTAGGTGGTTACAAAGCAAATGGGTGGCCGTGCTAGAACAAGGAAAAATGACGAGAGAGAACTTGGCATTTAGGATTTGTGATCCAAGAGCGCAGAACGCAGCTCAAACCTGGGACTGTGGACGATATACTGTTCCTGCACAGTAACCTAGGATAGATTTGTGAACCTATGCGATTTTATTTAGTTGTTATACTGGCATTTGTTCCCTCTCGTTTTGCAGTTGCTAATTTTAGATAGGAATAGCCATACTGTTCCTGCACAGCAACCTTAGATTTTATTTTGTGTTGTACTGACGTTTTTTCAGAGGCGCATTGAAAAATAAAGTGCTCTATAGGAATACTTTAGATTTGTGTGATTTTTCACGGGCACGGGTGGGTAACGTGTAGAATATTAACGGGTTCGGGCGGGTACGGATTTAACTTTGAAATAGCCACGGGTTCGCGGGCGGGTGGGTGCTGTACTCTGCGGATATGGGTGGGTACGGGTCTCAAAAATCGGACCCGTGCAGGACTCTAGGCCAGAGTGGGCCCCTTTTTCAGCCCGGGAGTTTCATGCCCAAATCTGGCCCAAAATTATTTTCCCCTCCCAATCAGCTCAAACTAAAGATTGACATGAGCCAGCCCATCGGGAATACTCCCGAATCTCCCGATAACCCACTATGACACTGGCAGGCTCCATACACAAACATTCACCATTTTGTTGGCTTTGGGTGGTAAAGGTTTTTATCTGTGGCACTTTAGCTAACCGTAACGTCTTATTGTAAAAAAAAATGCAATCAATGTTTCAGGTAATCATCTACCAAGCCTTGATCTCTGACGTATTTACACTTGTAATCATGAAGCAAGCAGAAATTTTAGAAGCAAGCAAAGAACTGAAGCGCACACTGAAAACAGTGAAGTGAGCACACTTAACCGTACAATTTTTGTTTCTCTGCTCTCGCTGTCACTGTTTTTGCTCGGTTTTCTTGATTTTGCGTGCTCAGTGTGGTTGACTTGCTCGATCTAACCTTATCTTTCCGCTCTCATATTAAAGACAGTAATCTCACTCCATACAGTTAGCCTTATTTTGTGAGCTTTGAGGTTTGTGGGGTTTTTCCTCTTGAGAACTACTCCATATATTTTATCACCTATTTCCACTACAAGACATGTTGTCTTTCTCGTAGTCAAAAAAAGAATCCCATACAGGACTCGCCGTTTTCTCCCAACTTTTGTTGTCGTAATTTTGCAGGCTAACATGGCGAGCAGGAGCTCTAAACAAGAAACAACATGATGGACCATGAGGTGCCGTACGGTTCTGCCAGCTAATGTAAAACTTCTAGTGAAAAAAATCGATTTCATATCAGTCCACAAGGCTTATAAATAAATTGACAAGCACAGTGGACTTCATTTGGCTCTCTACTCCAATGCCCCCTAATTACACGAGCACACTTCAAACCTTTTAATTTACACATATTTTATTCATTATAAGTAAGGTTGCCAACTTTTCTAAAATCACTAGGAGTGAGATTTGATTTGGGTGGGGGGGGGGGGGGGGGGGTTGGTATGTCTTATATGTTTCCATCGAACGAACCATTCGATCCCCCCTGGCTACAGGCCTGAAGGGTATCCTATCTGTAATTCCAGAACATTTTACTTAGTTTTCTAAACATGTAATACAGTCACAGTTATTTATTGTTTTTTTATTTTAACCATTATTTATTTCAATTAATGAGAATGTTTTTTTTTCAAAATCTGTTTTCATTATTGTTTGTTCGTTTTCATTAACGATTGTCAGAGGTCAGAAAGCTGCACTAAAGGTGCGCTAAAATTGTAGCACTAAAAGTGATTTACCCATACACTGTAAAAAAAACATTTTTAACAGATATTTACTGTAAATAAATACAATATTTTTCTGTCTTTTTTATAATAAGAGAATATATACCTGTAAAATACAGGAAAATGACTTTTTTAAAGAAAGCTCCTTTAAATATACAGTCAAAGTCTGTAAATTTAAATTACAAAAAAACAGGATTGTATATTTTTTAAGGGTCTTGTGTGTTAATTTAGTAATTATCAGTGTAAAAATGCAGTTTTCGGTGTAAAAACACAGAACAATGCCTATTGTAACTTATTGTAACTTGTAACAGTAATTTTCCATATTCATATCAAACAGTAAATTCATGGTATATTAAAATTCCATGTTATCAAAGAAATTATATTTAACCAAAAACAGCAGCCTAACATCTACATTTGACCAAAGCTAGCATTATAGTGAATTAAGATTTGAAGTAAAATATTATGTTAAATTTCCCATTTCCAATTCTCTAAATATATAAAGAAGTTGTAAATTGAATCACATACACAAAGTACTGAACAATAGCCTTTTATTTGAAATGACATTTAAAGCAACAAGTTTAGAACACAATACTGCTCCACTCTGCTCAAGCAAGTGAATAATATAAAATATTTGTTCACTCGATCCTCAATCCTGGACAATCAAGGGCTTTTAGTGAGGAGGCGCAAAGATATAAGGCATTGGGAGATTTTTTTCAGAAAGGCCCATAAGATAACCTGTTAAAACTTTGCAATACATAGCAATAAGTTTGCGGAGGGGGGGTCAGAGAGAGAGAAAGAGAGAGAGAGAGAGACTGTGTGTGTGTGTGTTGTGGGGCAGGAGAGAGAAAGAGATCGATCCATCCATTCATCCATCCATCCATCCATCAGGAAACAGATCAGCAAACAGTTCTGTGTGGTGATTGGACAGAATCATGGTTGCCAGGGCAGGTGCGTCATCTGTTCAGCCAATGAATGCCAAGAATCACTAGTTTGAATTTGAGCACCAGTTGCCTGGAGACGTTACGTTCAGTTATTCACAGAATCGCAGGTAAAGACGAGCCCGACTGAAGCACAGAAGCATCAGTTCACGCCAAGTGTCAGTGTTCAATATCAACTGAAGGTGCGTCTTAAGTTTTATTTTTTCAAAAATCACTGCTTTGCCGGGAGTGTTTAGTTATTTTATTATGAGTAACACTCTGACGACAAGTTGATGTCTGACACGTTGTGTTATAGTAATTTTGGTTTCAAACGTGTTTTAGCTAGTTTATTTTAATCTGTTCATAGTGTTTTTTATCATATTATTTAATGGTTGTTTATTTTCAAATAAAGAATTATTTTCTTCACGTTCTCTCATGTTTTGCCCTGGAATTACAAGAGGCTCGTAAATACAAAAGAACTGTTCAGTCAGATAGCTATTTGTTGTGAAACGAAGCATTTTCAAGTACTTTAGCCTAAATTCCAGCACTTTTTAAACCTGAAACACAAAGCAACATTAAAATTTGTCAGGTAAATGTTTCTTCCCCTGATTTTGAGGGGTGTTTCTTTATACTACCACATATCGTTACGGACAACACTGCAAAGAATGTGACGCGGCAAGCAGGGGCGATTTTAGGATCTGGTCTTTAGGGGTGCCCAGCCCCCAGTGCTCACAGAGGCACAATACCAAAGTATTGCGCAGGTGCAGAGCAAGTTTTTTGCATAATATAATATTTAAAAAATGTGTTGAGCCAGGGGGTGCTAAGCAACTTCACGGTGGTGCTCTAGCACCACTAAAAATACCCTAGCCTCGCCCCTGGCGGCAAGTATGTGACGCCTCCTAACTTTTAGAAAAAACTGTAAGTTTTTGTGCTTTTATGTTGGCTATGTTGCTTCTGTGATGCTGAGCTCTAGCTATAATAAGTTTGTGCTATTACCAGAAAAGAAAGCTTTTGTTTGTATTTTATTTCATTTATTTTTTAACCTTATTTTTCTATTATTTACTTATGTATTTTGTGACGCTGGAAGGAGGAGGCACGACGAGCGTCAAACAGTGCAACATAAAACGTTTAATAACAACAAACACACGTGTAAGCTCCGTGCGGAGGGCAAGTATAAACAGACACTCTCACACAGGCACGAAACTTTAGACAAAGACGAGCACAAGACATTGTGTGAATGCACATTATGTGTGTGTGTGTGCCATATTTTGTCAATTGTGATTTTTACACCCCAATCGAAATTTGTCCTCCGCTTTTAACCCATCTGTGCAGTCAGAACACACACACACACACACTAGTGATTACTAGGGGGCTGTGGATCAAACGTACCCAGAGCGGTGGGCAGCCCTAGCCCGGCGCCCGGGGAGCAGTTGGGGTTAGGTGCCTTGCTCAAGGGCACCTCAGTCATGGCCTGTCTGGGAATCGAACCCACGACCCTCCGGTCACCAGACCAGTTCCCTAACCGCCAGGCCATGACTGCCCCAAAAAATATCAGGGGAGAGCGCGAACGCAGTCCCCCACTACCAGAAATTATGCAGTCGAGATTCCCGCATTTGGGGAATTCGCAAGGGTCAGCACAGCCTGAGTGCAATGGCTGAGCCTCGCCTTGGGCGAACCACCTTCCTGATCATGGTCTCACCCCTGCCAGGTAAGTATGTATATATATATATAGGTGTTTAACACTTATATAGGTGTTTAACACATACCCTCGTGATCTCGAGACAAGGCACAGGTGCGACTACGAACACGTCCACAAACGACCCACACCCACGGAACTACATACATGGACATAACAGCACGCAGACGACATAACGACATGCCCACAGGGAAGGGTCCGGGACTGTAACTGTGACAGAGCCCTCCACCAGGGGCTCGCTACCGGAGCATCCCGCACAGCTGGAAAGCCCCAAACCTACACCGACGGGCAGGTCCGGAACCGCCGGTATCACGAGCCTCCGACAGCCGTCTCCCCCGATGGTGGGAACTGCCGCGAACAGCTCTAGAACACAGGGGAAAATACATTAAACACGGGCATGCTTACAATCACACACACTGGCACATTCAACATAAAGGGCACAAGAGGGAACAGGGGGTTTGGGAGAAACATTGGGACAGACAGACAGACAGGCACAGGCAGCCACGAAATTGTTCTGGCTGCCTGCCAGAGCGCTAGCAGTGGCGCGATCCCTCCTGGGGTCGCAGGTGAGACAGGCGGCGGATTCACTCTGGTCTTCGGATCCTTCTTCCGAGTGTTGCGTTGCCCGGTGCTCCCGCTGACTGGGCGCCCGGTCCTCTCTCTCGGGAGGCCTTCTTGGGCGCTACTGGAGAGCTTGCTCGTCGCTGCTCACTGACCGCTTCTCGCGGCGCTGCCGAGGGCACACCGAACCCCCACGATGGGCTACGGACTGTGCCACCGTCCACACACGCTCCCAGCGACCGCGCCGCCTCGCCCCTTGATGTCTCCATTTCCTCCTCTCCCTCGGAACCACCCCGACCCAGCAACATCAGTTCCTCCGAGGTCGGGTAGCAGGAACAGCTCATGCTGCTCCCCTCCGAGGGGGAACGAGGAACCTCTCTCTCACTTGGACACCCCTTCTTGGACCGCACGGTCACCTCCAAATACACAGAGGCGCGGTCTTCCTCCTCGCTCTCGCTGTTTCGCCCGGAGGGCGGGGCACAGACGGACGGTGGGGGACTGACGTCTTCCTCCTGCTCACCACGATACTCAGTAGACTCTGAGTATACAGATGGAGGTGGACTGACGTCTTCCTCTCCCTCTCCGTAATACTCGGTAGACTCCGAGTATATGGATGGAGGTGGACTGACGTCTTCCTCTCCCTCACCGTAATACTCGGTAGGAGCCGAGTAAATGGAAGGGGGAGGGCTGACGTCTTCCTTCGCACCGTGGTGCTCGGTGGGGGTCGAGTGGACGGATGGAACAGGGCTGGCCACCTCCTCGCCCTCCCCATTATATACCGTCGGTTCAGAGTATAATGATGATGGGGGGCTGACCTTCTCGTCTTCCAACGTACTCGGGAGGGGTCAGGGCAAAGACACCTACACCCACCACAATAGGCGCGCTTGACTCCTCTTCGGGGAATGCCTGGGTCGGAGCGCAGCACCTCTCGCTCAATATCCTCTCAGCGGACAGCCGGAAGCACTCTGCCTCTGATTCGTCTTCAGCCGCCTGAGCTTGACACAGCAGGTGCGCACACGCTTGGTCCTGCTGCATCTCCCCATTGGGTGCCGGCATTTCGCAGCGACGTGCAGGGGAAGAGGCGTGACGGCGCTTAGCCTTCTTCCCCTTCTTCCGTGCAGCTGTGTACCCGGGCATCTTTTGGCTCGTCTTTCTGTGATGCTGGAAGGAGCAGGCACGACGAGCGTCGAACGGTGCAACATAAAACGTTTAATAACAACAAACACACGTGTAACAAACACTCTCGCATAGGCATGAAACTTTAGACAAAGACGAGCACAAGACATTGCACGAACGCACATTAAATAGGTGTTTAACACATACCCTCGTGATCTCGAGACAAGGCACAGGTGCGACTATGTCCACAAACAACCCACACCCACGGAACTACATACATGGACATAACGACACACCCACAGGGAAGGGTCCGGAGCTGTCACCGTGACATATTTATTCATTTGTTTTATTATTTATGATTACTAAATGTTGAGCGAACACAGCCTTGCACTGCACAAAATGTTTGCACTATTATTACTTGTACACGTGTTATCTGATTTTAGATTTAATCTATTGTTGAATAAACCTGCAAAATATTTGGAATTATTCTGGATTCATTACACAGATTCAATAAACAAAACAAATTAATGTGCTGCTGTTCAGAGAGACATTACATTTCTGTATTTTAATCTTAATTTATCGTGTTTCACATCGATATTGTGACGCGCGGCTCGCGGCGAAGGATGAGACACGGGATCCTTGCTTTGCGTAACAGACGTCACTTTATTTAACAGATATTGCGCAATAGCGCACGGAGAACAGAAACACTCACACAGCAACGTGTAGACTGTAGACAACGACGAGCACAAGACACTGCGCGAACGCACATTAAATAGACAGACCACATCAACCCCACGTGATGACGAGACGAGCCACAGGTGAGACGGATAATGACAAGACGCACCCGCACCCACGGAGCTACACTGACGCAGACGAGTAAACACAGACAACGTTAACACACGCCCCAAAAGGAAGGGTTCGGGGACCGTAGCGTGACAGACGCCCCCACCAAGGGCACTACCCGTCCCGGGGTGCCAACAGGACCGAGTGCCCCGAACCCACGTCGATGGGCGGATCCGAAGCGCCCAGTCCTGCGTCTGGGAGATGACCGCCCTTGGTGGAGAATCCGCCACGAACAGCCTAGAACACCCTCCCTGGGAAGACCGGGGAAAACACGTTAGACACATTTAACGGGACATTTACAAACACACAAACAGGAACATTAACACACAGAGGCACAAAAGGGAAAAGGAGATTAGGCAGACATACGGGAATACATACGAAAACAGGAACGGACACACATGACAGTGGCGCCAGGCTGCGCGCCAGGAGGAGAGCGATCAGGGGAGAGAGACCGGGAGCTGCTGGGGCTGCGGTGGCCGGTCCTCCTCCTGCCCTCGCTGCAAACCCTCCACCGGGCGCAGCGCGGCTGGTGGACGCGCCAGGTGCAGCGCGGCTGGCGGACGCGTCAGGTGCAGCACGGCTGGCGGACGCGTCAGGTGCAGCACGGCTGGCGGACGCGTCAGGTGCAGCACGGCTGGTCCCGCCCCTCGGTGGGCCGTACGGGAATCCTTCTTCACCCGGGGATCTCCCTCCGGACCTGGCAGTGGGAGGGGCCTCCTCTGCTTCCATATCTTCCTCACTGCCACGGCTCCAGCTCATGGGCTGCCCCGAGCTGCCACCCCGTGAACAGTCCATGTCGCTGGCTGGGGAGCGCTCGGGAGACGAGCCCGCCTCTGGAAACCTCCTCCTCTTCACCGTCCCGGCGGACAGTTCCGAGGGGGGAGGGCTCTCCTCTTCCTCCTCGGTATAGGAGCCCTCTTCCTCAGGGTATGCGGAGCACTCCGACGGAGGGTACTCCTCCTCGTCATACTCCTCTCCGCCTTCCTCCACGGTGGTAGAGGGACCTACGGGCGGAGGGATGTAGCCCTCCTCCTCGGTGTAGGACCCCTCCTCCTCACCGTAGTCTATGGTGGGATCGGAATACACTGATGGAGGGTAGTCCTCCTCCTCCCCGCCGTAGTATTCGGTTGGGGCGGAGCACACGGAGTGGGGATAGTCCACCTCCTCTTCTCCCTCGCCATAATCTATGGTGGGTGCGGAGCATATAGAGGGTGAACTGTCCTCTTCCTCTTCTTCCTCGTCCGGAGAGTCCGCCCCCTCGAACTCGCTCTCGGGGGTCTTCTCCGTGGAGCAGAGCTCGAGGGAGCCTACCCGCAGAGGTGAGAGGTCCTTGGAGGGAGAGGGGTGACGCTCCTTCCAAAATCGCACCACGGTCTCGCGGAAATAGTCCGCCAACTCCTCAGTCCTGGCTTCCCGAGCCCGAAGCAGCATAACCGCACATAACGGATCCTGCTGCATCGCTTCGAGGGTGACGGGGGCTCCGCGGTGCTGTGCAGGGGAAGAGGCGTGGTGGTGCTTGCTGGGCCTCCTCCCCTTCTTAGGTCGGGTGGTGTAGCCTGGCATGGTTTGGTGTCTCTTGTCGGCTCGTCGTTCTGTGACGCGCGGCTCGCGGCGAAGGATGAGACACGGGATCCTTGCTTTGCGTAACAGACGTCACTTTATTTAACAGATATTGCGCAATAGCGCACGGAGAACAGAAACACTCACACAGCAACGTGTAGACTGTAGACAACGACGAGCACAAGACACGACGCACCCGCACCCACGGAGCTACACTGACGCAGACGAGTAGACACAGACAACGTTAACACACGCCCCAAAAGGAAGGGTTCGGGGACCGTAGCGTGACAGATATCAGGATATCCAACAATGTTATCGCACATCGCAATTCTAGTCCATATCGTGCACCCCTAATGGCATAGTAATAAAATGTGTGTATTGTTTTTAAGGAGACTGCCAATCTAATAATAAATTCAGTGCACAGTAGCATTAGCTTACAAGTCTTTAATGACCTTGTAATTTTTTATTACCACAGTATGCAACAGACAATCTTTAGAAAAACTCCATTCATTATTTTCATAGAGAAATTCTATACACCACTGAAACTGGTCGACCGGTTGATCGCAAAGGAAGTGTGGGTCGATCGCGAAGGAGGTGTGGGTAGATCGCATGACATTAAAAAGTAGTGGATGAATGACAGGCTATCGTCCATCTTATATTTTGATTGACATACATGGTAGCCAATCTGACGTCTAGGGTTTGACACACGCAAAAGAAGCTCACTTTTACCACCCAGTGCCTTTAACAGCTCCTCTATTAACTCTTTCCCACATTCCTACCTTTTTCAGTTTCCACCATTTGGTCTTCTTCTCTGGTTTGACATTTTTCCTCTTCTTCACAACAACAGTCATTCTACACACCACCATACGATGCTGTTTGGCCACGCTCTCTCCTGTCACAATCTTACAGTCCCCAATCTCTGTCGGATTTCGTCTTCTACACAGAATGTAGTCTACTTGTGTACTCCTCCCTCCACTCTCATAGGTCACCCTATGTTCCTTTTTGGAAATAAGTGTTGACTACAGCCATTTCCATCCTCTTGGCAGAATCCACCACTATCTGTCCTTCCTGGTTCCTTTCCTTGACACCAAACCTACCCATTGCTTCCTCATCATCTGTTTCCTTCACCATGTCCATATAGGTCTGTTACAATCACCACTCTCTCCTCACTGGGAATACTTTCACTTCATCTAGATCCTTCCAAAACTTCTCTTTTTCCTCTTCCTCACATCCAACCTGTGGAGCATAACCACTGGCAACATTCAACATCAGACCTTCTACTTCTACACTTGTTTCACCTCTACTACGTTCTTTGCTAACTCCTCTTTCAAGACTAGTATGTGCACACAAGATCAAGGCACCAGTATGAGTAATACTATTTCACTATACTTAACTTGATAAACAGCTATGTTTTCTGGTTATGCATACAACAATTTGTATGACTTTTAAATGGTCCCATGATGAGCTTATGTGCAGTCACTTTGGAAGTTCAAATCAAAATCAAATCAAATTTTATTTATATAGCGCTTTTTACAACAGTTGTTGTCACAAAGCAGTTTTACAAATGCAGAGTCCTAGCCCCCAGTGAGCAAGCCAAGGGCGACAAGCCAAGTTGTTCCACTTTAAGCAATCACAAACTCCAATAAAAGCCTCGTTAGAAATGGATGGGTTTACTTTAGAAACTGAATAATGGGGCAAGAACTCTACAGCTGCAAGCCCTGTAAAAATGTAGGTACGAGTCAAAACCATACACAGCTGCCAAAATCAGGCCCAATTCTGACCAACATGCCTCATATCTTCCTGGATGTCAAACAAAACTGTCTGATATTTGGGGTTATTGTGATTTCAGAATTGTTTTGCATTTTACGTTACAATGTTATGCATTCTAAACTGATTAAAAAGTGCACACGATGTCCCAGAATTACTATATAGCCTTTTTTTAGAGTCAGTTCAGTTGTCATGATTGTTGAAGTTCAACTATCAAAATAAAGAGATTGAAAGTTACCATGTTAATACATGGTTTATCTTAACATGATATTGTTTTTTATTATGGCATATATTTTATTACGGTATATTATCAGATTAAATGAAAGCATAGATCTTTGAACACACTAACCATAGACATATAGGGTTAAAAATATATAATTTTTAATTGTTCTGTATTTAAAAAGCAGAATCCAATTATTTTAATGTTGAAAAACAGTACATTGTAAGAGTTTGTAGGTTGATCAACCAACATTTAACAGTTATCCACTAAGTTTATAGGATATGAACATATATTGACAGATTACCTCTGTTGACACATTTTAATAAGATTTAAATGACAGTAAATTGAGTTAATTTGAATATATATTTTTGTTATTTTACTTTAAAAGATCTGTACTTTGACAAGTTCATTTGTAGATTGTTTAAATAATACCATGATGTAACCTAATTATGCTGTTATTTTAACATTCTATCTGTGTTTTCTTACAACGAAAATTTGTAATTTTACTCAAATTTGGCTGTAAAATTACAAAGAATAAATACAGGGAAAACTGTAATTTTACAGTAATTCATTGTTGAATTATGTGTGGTATTTTACTGTAATTTTACGGTAACTGTTTGGCAACTTTTTTTTATAGTGTACAAGATCAAACAGCACCAGTAAATCACTCAGGGAAGCTATAAACACAGTGCTGCAGAGGCTGTCTGATCCAGTTAAGCTTTAATACAACCACACACACATACACATAGTGTGAAACATCATGCTGTCTGTTGGGTATGTTTGATTTGAGAATGGAATATGCATTGAAACCTCTCATGTCACCGCATTGTTAGTTTCATCTCTGGAGTTGTATCAGCTTAAATCAGCTGGAGTTGTATCAGTGACCAGACTTCACATCAGTGTTGATTAAAGTATCGGTCTCGGTTTCCATGAAGGCTTTTCCTTCCAAATGAATGAAATACCTCACACAGGAGCAGTCTCATACACTCATTCTTATATGAACTCCGGACAATCACAGCCCGAAAAACAAACTCCACACCGAACAAAGGTCAGCACCAAGACCATCTAGATGAAGCATATTCCAATTGTTATAATAAAAAAGAATTAGTAAATTAGAAAGGTTACTTAAAAAATGTGTCTGTTGTCTAATACAAGGCGAGGAAGGCGCCATTCTCTTCTGCCCCCTTGAGGTCTAAGAAAACAAAAGCCTCAGGCATCAACTTTGGGAGACACCAATTGTCTACAATTGTCTACATAGCAGCTACGGCTGCTATGGCCATCATAGAGGCGTCTGAGAAAATGTGTATCTCTCTTTTCTGGGTGAGTGATGGTGACACCTGTACATATGGATGTGGATGCAGAGTTGCTCAAGATCAGTCAGAGAATCAGTCCATGTCTCCCACTGCGTCTCTTTGTCAATTGGAAGGGGAGCGTCCCAATCACATTGCTCTGCAGAAAGTTCTCTGACTAATGTTTTCTTCGCATGGTTACGGGAGCAGCAAATCCAAGGGGATCGTACAGGCTATTGACAGTGGACAGAATTCTGTAAGATGTTGGTTTTGAAGATTCTGACATGGCTGGGTTTGTGGGCTCCACCCAGACAAACTTCTCCAACAATGACCCAGCCTAAGTCTAGCCGCTGCGCATATGGAGCATTATGGGGACCGTTGTGCTGCTTACATACTTTATGCAAACTAAGAATGTCCCTAACAGGAGGAGAATAGGAGCACTGGGGTCAATTTCTGGGATTTTGTCTGCTATGGAGCTAAGGTAAGAGTAGTACTGTGCGACCTCTGGTGTCGGGATTTCAAGTATGTCATCTGGCAGCATGTCACATTCAATTACAGTTGGAAGCATTACCTGAGTTTTCCCATTGATTGCTTCAATTGGTAAATTGCTTGCTCTGCGTCCTGTAACCTCCATGGTGCCTGAACATGTTTTTAACATGTAAGGGAGTGACTCTGGTCGTCCAAGACTGCATACATCCTCTCAGCTTTCTCAGGATGGCTGGAAGGATATACATTTACTAGACAGATTTTGGAACAGGATCTTGGTCTGGGGGACTCACCACAAATCACTGTGCACTTTGCTGTGACTGGAGCAGTGGCGGTTTGGGGGGGGGCAGCAGAGGCCAATGCCCCCGCAAAAGTGAGTCAGGACCCCCCGTGGCCCCCCCTCCAAACGAAGATTATACAGTAATTATTAAAATTGTGATATTGCGCCGACGCAAAAGGTGGAACTAATGTGCGTGGCTCAACATTCTACAGAAAACGTACACACACACACACACACACACACACACACACACAAAGAGCAAAAACTGGGAAAAGTAACCAATACCCCCCCACACACCATTTTCCATACACCTACCAGATTCATATGAGAGAGAGAGAGAGAGAGAGATGTTTTCTAAATGTCATATTTTTGTTTTTACAGACCACTACAACACAGCAGGAGAGACGCAGGAGACAGGCACAAAGAAAGTGGAGGGAAATAGAAAAGCTGAAACTTGAAATCTCCAGCTGGAAAAGAAAATATGAAAGGATTAAGAAGCGTAGCAGTCGACACATGAATGCCAGCCTGGACAGCCCAAAGCTTCACACCCAAAATATTATTTGTGGACAGCAAGTTAACACCAAAGTCAGAAAGGCCCTGACATCCCATTTTGCAGTTTTGGGTGCATTAAAATGCAAGTACAAAAGTTTGAAGAATACAAAGTCCAAACAAAGCTTGGCACAGTTGTTGACAGAAAAAGTGATCAAGAAATATAGGTGCAAAACAGCTCTAAGGAAAGCCATTACTTGTGAGTCCCGAATCTTAAAGAAAACAAAAAGCATCCCTGAAAATCGGCAACAGAATGAGAGAGTGAAATCCATCTGACAGTTTTTTCTTCGTGATGATGTCAGTAGACCGACAGCTGGGAGGAGGAGCACCATAACTCTTCAGGTTCAGCAACAGAGGAGGCTTCTGACAGATTCAATGCTCAACCTCCACAAGAAATACGTGTCAGAGCACCAGCAGATCTCCTATGCTTTTTTCTGGCGTCAACGACCATTTTGGGTTGTTTCCCCTTCTGACCGAGACACAGAAACATGTCAATGTAAGACGCATGAGAACTTGCAGTTCATGGCGGACAAGTTGTTTAGGCTTGGTATTTCAAACTGCATAGAGGAAATGTCTGACGGCACTGTCTGCAACAGTTCCAAGGCATGTGCTTATGGTGATTGCTCAGAGTGTAAATCATCTGCCTACCCCTTAAGCCAGTCTTCAGATAGGGAGGTGACTCTGAACCAGTGGTGCCATGAGAAGGTGAACATCACTCAGCAAGGTGAAGAGACACGACAGTACAATCACTGTCAATAAAGATGTCCTACTAGGAGAGGATGAGCTTGTGACACAATTCCAGGCTCATTGTATTTACATATGTTTACAGATTGAAATTAAAACACCAGTTCCATAAAACAACATAAATAATAGAGGTGTGCCAAAAGTCGATTCACATATCGAAAATCGATTCTCATTTACTACGATTCAGAATAGATTTTAAATATCCCAAAATCGATTCTAAGTCGTGGTGAAGTCTCGCGTTACGTAATTACAAAATTACGCGAAACTTCACGCAGCAGGTTCTGTCACACAAATGGAGGAAAGAGATATTCAACCTGTCCAGTCTTAATTTAAGGCAAAAATATGGGCTCATTTTGGTTTTTACCGAATGCCAGGGAAGAACGAACTTGACACAATGTAGCTCGTGTGCAAGGCTTGTGTAACGCGGTGAGCACGTTTACGTACACTCCGCGTGAAATATTATAGAGAAGGGTGGACCCTTCTCGCAAGAGCAAGACGTTTGACACTTGTCAAATGTATTAGCGAGAAGGAAACGTGCACAGCGACCCAGAACGAACAAACAAAACAACGTGGAAGACTCAAGAGAAGAGTCTGCAAAAGAAAAGAAACCAAAACCGGGTGGGCACGGAGTAAATAGAAACAAAAAGATGACGCGGAAAAAACTACGCGTGAAAAATAACACTCAACCGTAGAGAGATGGGAGAAACAAAATAACAACAGTAACTAAAAAACAGCGTGGATAAATGCAATGCGAAACCGAAACCAAGGACACCAGGGGAAGAAACTGGCAGCAGGCAAAAAACACCGCAGCAAAATAAAACCCTTCCCAAAAATAAAGGCAAAATGGATAGGAAGAAATACAGGATTGGGAAAACTTGAGATGGGTCAGAAAGCAACACAGGAGTTAGATACTCAAATAAGTAAAGAGAAAGCATAAGAGAGAGGTGGCGAGACACCATTCAGCAGTGATCCGTCTCCACAAGCTTCCTTAAGAAGCCTAACAAACAGCTCAAATGAATCACTGCTGATTACGCCGGTTTATTCTGGGACTGACTCTGGTGCACCTAGCAATGGCTGGGGGAACAGCATCCGAGCCAGTCCTGACAGCTTGCAAAATGAAGCCAGGGCCGGCGACAGAACATATACAGTGGGGGGGCATCAGAAAATTTCGGGGTGGCGAACGTAAGTTGTAGAGGGGGGGCGCGGGGGCACCATGTAGCGATTGTTTTAAAATAAATGGGTCTTATTATTTACATTGAGGGGGCGGGACACCTCGCCTGAGGGGGTGATGCCCCCTTTCGCCCAAATGAGGTCAGGTAACACCAGTGAAAAATACACGGTACATGAAATCTTCAAATAAATGTACAAAAAGGCAAAAAGCCATTTAGGTGTACCTTATGTATGGTCTTATAGGCAATTAGTACAGTAGTAATGTAGTATAATTTTAAAGCCCAGAAAAATAAATTTATTTTCAAGTTTTGCCACATGTCAAAAGTGGACGTTTTTGTAGAATGACCCAGCTACAGGATTATGAACATGCACTGATCTGATTCTTTTGACTTGCAGAGATGACCCTGGTCCAAGCCATTTTGTCAAGAAGTCAAGTTCTTCCCTAGCATTTAAGTCTAGATCTTTTATAACACTTTGGAAGGAGGATTTCCATGCCCAGTAATTTTCTGGATGATCATCAAATTTCAGCAGCTCGGAACACACCATCTCTTTGTGGATGAGGTATCTGGTTAGATCACCTGTTTGCGGGTTCTGAAATGCATGTTCAGAGAGGCTGGAAGCATGAGATCGTGCCAGAGGGTTACAACGCGACCCATCTGCATTCAGCATATCGCAATTTGAGTTATCTTCTACACGTGGCTTTCTCATGTGACATGGAGATGCATGGGCTTCTAGGGGCACTGAAGTTGTTTTTGGCTGAGGATGTTCTACATCCTTAGGAGTCGACTGGGGAAGAACCCGAGACCATATATATAATGGACGTTACGTCACCGTTGACTCCCACTGTGAATTTTTGAAGCCACCAAGATGGCCGTCATGGACTCTCCGCTATCTTGGATGCGCTTGTGCCAGAGCATGCGCATTAGAACCAGTAGGCAGGACAGTGTCTCCGCCCCAACTCTGATGATCACATTCATTAGGATACGCCCACCAGTACAGATGGGGTCGCGCATACGGACTGTGCTTCACTGAACTTGACTTTCAGCGGAATCTTGTTGTAGAACATGTTTGGGATCATTTAGTCATGTTTTTTGGTTATGTGGGGCATTAAAACATTTTTGTAAGGAGATACATGATTTGACTGTTAAAGCTCTGGAAATTCCAATACATTTTACACCCCTATGTTACCTGTTTGGTACTGATCTGGACAGGTCACTGAATCCCAGGTCTGTCAAGAGGATTGGTTTAATATCATATGTAGTAAAGAAGTGCATCCTTTGCACTCAAATGGAACCAGCAAAGGCCTCCAACACTCAACCTGTTCAAAAAAACTATGACTGAAACATTGCAACTGAAACAGGTTACTTACTGTCTAAAGGACAAAGGAAATATCTTTCAGAAAATTTGGGAACCACTTATGGACCTCTCACTGCTTTTTTATTTTTTTATGATGGGTTTTTTTAATGAAAAATACAAATATGACAAATGTGTCACAACCTTCACCTTACATACAACTAAGAAAACTATTGATTTTTTATAATTTTAAAGAAAGACTGACAGAGGTGTGCCTGCAAATGCTTTAAAAAAACATCTGATGATGTTAAAAAGAAGGACAAGTCAGTCAGATCAGTTGCAAAGGTATCTGCCATGTAACCCCCCCCCCCTCCACACACACACAGACATTATTATTATTTGACCTACAGTGTGGAGAACAAGTATTTGACACGCTGCAGATTTTGCTGGTTTTCACACTTGCAATGCATGTAGAAATCTGTAATTTTTTATCATAGGTGCTCTTCAAGTGTGAGTGATGGAATCTAAAAACAAAATACAGAAAATTACACTGAATGACTTTTAAATCATTAATTTGCTTTTTATTGCAGGAAATGGAGTGTTTGATACCGGCGCGGCTGGCTGGGACGATACACCGCCGTTGGTATCGGACATCAAGATGGCGGCGTCCATGGTGCTAAACTTGGACAATTTACCTTCGGATCCTTTACTGTTGATTTTGTCGTTTCTTGACTTCAGAGATTTGGTCAGGTGAGTATTCAGCGCACGACTACCTTTGTCACTTTATGCAGGAACAGGCACATTTAAAAGCACATGTGCTCTACAATATCTATATAAAATAAGACAAAAGTTTGGTGCTGCTGTATAGCTATCGCTAGCTAGCTGTGCTAGTTGTGTCTTAGCTGGTGTGTTCTCCTAACAGGCTGTCAGTGAAACACTACGCGTTATTGTTCATTTTCAGGGCCATTAAAGTGTTGAAGAGTAGATGTGTGTGTTTACTGCACTCACATCTCTCTAACAAGCCAGTCAAATGGATACCGTGTTTCATGTCTAATTAGCCAGCCAAGGCGACAGATGTAAACAAGTTTTTGAGTGTGATATTGCTAGTAGATAACTGATTACCACGTCTCAAAAGAAAACCCTTGTGTTAGGTTAAGGCGTTTAAAATGCGGTTGCGTCGAGACAGAGGCCACCCGTCGCTTTTTGTTCAGTACTAGACCGGGTTGAGCGGATCAAAACATCCCAATTCCCCAGTTACGAGAGCTCGGTGAGCTAACCTGGATAACTGAGCTGACCACGGCGCAAGAGGACATTCACATAACCAAGGCGCTGCGAATTGACATTGTCTTTATATGTTATTATTGGCTTTTTTGTTACATTTATTTAATAATATAATATGTGTAACGGTTTAAACGATGCTGTTGTCTGCCTTCTTCCACTTTCAGCTGCAGCCTTGTTAGTCGACGTCTGAACGAGCTCACAGGGCACAACCCTTTATGGAAGGCGCTTTGCCAGAAGCACTGGCTCCTCTCGGAGTAGGTTTGCCAAGCCCTGCAGCACCTGAGCAGCCGTTCGTGGTAACACACATTTTGTTTCCCATGTCTGTTAGAATGTGTATGATGGTTATGGTGCTGCTTTTCTGAAACAGGGCAGATAAGTCTCATCGAGGGCAGAACTGGAAGGAGTTATTCTGGGAGTTTTATGTAGATCTAGGTCGCTACATTGATCACTACAGCACACTGAAAAGGTCCTGGGATGACCTGAAGTCCTACCTCGGCCAGAAATGCCCACGAATGATAGCTTCCCTCAAAGGTGAGTCCCAACATCGCCGTGGTTTTAGAGATTCTCCAGGTTACTGACCCCTAAGACGCCCAAGGCTGGCTTTTATCAGGTTACAGCTAGGTAGTCCTCATGACATTGTGACAATACAAAAACAAAACAATACAATGATAACTAAAATAGGTGAAATATTGCTGAACATTTTAATGAAACTTTAATTCCCTATTCTGTGCCACTAGAGGGCGCAAAGGAGGAGGAGTTGGATGCCATTGAGGCTCAGATTGGATGTGAGCTTCCCAACGACTACCGCTGCTCCTACAGGATACACAATGGACAGAAGTTGGTGGTGCCTGGGTGAGGCCTCCACTACTAACCACACCTAAAACATCACTGGAGCACCATCCACAACTGACCACACCTAAAACATCACTGGAGCACCATCCACAACTGACCACACCTAAAACAGCACTGGAGCACCATCCACAACTGACCACACCTAAAACAGCACTGGAGCACCAATCACACGTCATCTAATACAGCACTGGAACACCATCTACTACAGTGGCTTGCACACATAGACATCAGGTGCTAAAGCACCACCAACTCTGCCAACGAAAGTGCCCTTTTGATACTTCGGTTTTTAAAAAATATATAATTATTATTAACATTTTACTTAGGTCGGTTTGAATTGATCTTTTGAAAACCTGAGCGATTAAAAACAATGCCCTGAAATGGGCCACCACCTCGCACACACCCGACCTCTCTCTTCCTTTAACACACCAGATGCGCTGCAGCCATAGTTGCCAGGTTCGCGGTTTTCACGCCAAATTTGGCTACTTTGAAAATCCAACTTTTTTTTGGGCTACTTTTGAGTTGGGCCACCGCGGGAGTTACAAGTCAACACAAAGAATCGTTCACGATATAATACTTAATTTGTCTCAATTTTAAACACTCGCCACCCCACCCCGTCGACAACTTTTCACTACTTTGGGCTTTGGGCTAGTTTAGGCTGCTGAAGGGTGGGTTTTACACTGATTTTGTGCGGGATATTTGGCAACCCTGGCTGCAGCAGCAGTTCAGTTCAGCGAGTGGAAGGAAGCGTCTTCAGCACAGCACACACGCTCACAGATAGACTTCTTCTCCCGTCCCCACCAGCCAGGTCACATACACATCAAGTCAAATAGTACCGTTTGCCCTCTAAGCCCAACGTGAAATCATTTTCTTGTGTTGTAAAATGTCTCATACAGCACCAAACTACTAAGCATTTTAACCGACTGGTCACCTGATAAACTAGTCGCTCTAGCCCAAATCAGTGATAGATAATGTGAGGACGACCACATACAAATAATTAAGGTAGAGTTTGCAAATCTATGTGTTAAGCTGAACGTACTGTTGTATAGGTTTTGTTAGGCAACATAAATTAACACATTCATTTGTGAAAGAAGAAACGGGAAGTTCCCCATTGACTGTGAAAAATGCCCATCTGCATTCGTGTAATGACAACACTCAGTAGCCTATAACTCCTCCTATAACTCCTTCTCGTACTTTTTGGTCTTTTTACTGTCTTAATTGTAGGCCTATATTGATTTACTAATTGTAAAATATATGCAACAACAGTGGAGGATCAACATAAGTTAACTGAAGGACTTAACAATGACTGTTAATATTGTTAATATAAAAAACAATATAGTTAATATTGGATATGGATTTTATCAGTTGGCGGTGTGACTTTTTCCATTGAAAACTCACGTTTAGAGAATGTTACAAATAAAAGTAAAATTTCATTCAACATGTGCTTGTAATTTTTTTTATAATGAAGTGCGCTAAAAAGTGCCCCCCCGCCCGCCCGAGCACTTGCCCCCCAAAATGTCTGTGCACGCCACTGATCTACTACACAACTTCGTGTTAAATGTGTAGCATCTGTTTTGGAGAAATGTGTGTAGATTAACCAAAAGCATGCAGTAACTCCTAGCTTGGTTTGGCCATGCCCCCCCAGGTTGATGGGCAGCATGGCTCTGTCCAATCACTACCGCTCTGAGGACCTGCTGGACATTGAGACCGCAGCAGGGGGTTTCCAGCAGAGGAAGGGCATGCGCCAGTGTCTGCCCCTCACCTTCTGCTTCCACACGGGCCTCAGCCAGTACATGGCCCTCGCCAGCACTGAGGGACGCATCTGCAGCGAGATCTTCTACCACTGTCCGGTTAGCACCAACAACATCCTCCTTCCTTCCGTCACTCCTTCTCTCTTCCTCTTTCTATCACTCCCTCTCTCTCCTTCTAGCCTTTTGTATCAATACCTCTCTATCACTCCCTCTATCCATCGCTCTCTCTATCACTACATCTCTATCACTCGCCCTCTCCATCATGCTCTCTCTCTCTCTCTCTCTCTCTCTCTCTCCCCCTCTCTATCACTCCCTCTCTCTTGCATACCCACCCACAAACTTACTAATATGCACAAAAACTTCTAGAAGTTCCTGATGAGAGGAACACATAATAGTCACGCACATTATAATCATGTACATTATAATCATCTCCTGCTACCTGGCGTGTTTTAACACAGACCCACACACACTTCCTTTGATCAAATGCTCTAAAGTGTCTGTGCAGTAGTGTTGATGGCTCTGCAGTTTACACATATAAACATGAAGTGGCCAGTGGGAGGCGCTGTCGTCACACAGTGGCACTACACTCCGATCTTATTGTTTTTGATGTTTTTCCCCATACAGGACCAACTTGCACAAGATCCATCTGCTATTGATATGTTCATCACAGGTAGAGTACTGACCTTGCAGGAGAAATGGCAAGCATTGCTCTGCATTTAGTACCACACTAACACACACAGTGAAGTTCCTGCAGCCCTGCGGTGACTAGGTTTTGTCCTATCAGCAGTGCAGTTAGAGTAGCTTATGACCTCTTTGGGTTTGATGTGTTTATCTTTATTAAGAGGATTTTTTGGGGCGGGGATTCTACGGTAGCAATCAGCAGCTAATGTCTGACCTAATGTCAGTTAAGTCCTGTCACTCTGGTGCTGAATAAAATCACTGAGTCAGTCATTATACTCCATAGCTGGGTGTACCAGCCCAGGGGTGGAGTACAACCCTGGGGCAAGTGTCACAGCCCAGGGGCGGAGTTCCAGCTGATGGGCATGGCTTCAGCCAAGGGGCGGAGTACCAGCCTGTTGCTGGCAGATTGTGTTATCTAACTGGCTTTGTTGCTTTAGCGTAACTCATCTCTGTCGTGCCCACAGGGTCCAGCTTTACTGAATGGTTTACTTCATACGTCCACAATGTAGTGAGTGGAGAGTACCCCATCATTAGAGACCAAATCTTCAGGTACCTGAGTGTGTTAAACATAGACACATATGATGTTTCTTTTATCCTGGAGCACAGGTGTTTTAAAGTGGAAAGACTTTTAAAATGTTATATATATATATAATTAGTGGTGGGCTGTTAATGCCGATAACGGCCCACCACTAATTAAATTTAACTCGCTTGCGGACCGTTTTTATCTGTGTGTAATTTATATATATATATAAATTTGGTGGGACTTTAACTTTAATTACAGGAAAATTAACGAACTAAGAAAATTAACGAACTAAAAAAATTAACGCATTTTAACGCATTTAACGCATGAGACACTTTTGCACCATGCATGAGTTCCAGGCATACAGATTATATGGACGCACAATAAGATGATCATGATGGAGATGACTGAAGAGGCTACGCTGGTGGATGGGAAATTTTAATATAAGAAACTTCCAGATGGAAGTACAAACACAAATAGTGTTATTTGCATTTTATGCAGGAAGGAGTTCGCTTATCACAGGAGCACTTCCACCCTTCATTACCACCTCAACGCAAAACATGTTGGGGCTAACGCGCAGGTCAGTAATGATAACTTAGCTGCTAAATGTATTCCTAGTACGATAGGGTGACCAAACGTCCATATTTCCCGGCACATGTCCGTATTTCACATCCTGTCCCGGGCATCCCGGGCTTTTTTAAAGTGAGGAAATGTCCTGGTTTTTAAATTACCTTCATTGGACCATTAAGACTGATTAAACTTTCGCGAGTGACCGTAGCGCGACTCCGCACACCTCGCACGAGCGGCGGAGGCATTTATACTTGACGCGTCACATTATTTGTGTTGTTCGCTCTCTGTGGTCGAAGATAAAGGCTTACAAGAAGTGCTGCAAATTGCGTCAACTGATGCAAGTTACAAACTGCCGTCCAGAAAGACAATGTCAAAGAAAATCCAGCAGCTGTATGATGAGGAAAGGGAAGTAAAACAGGTTATTGTGAAGAGCGCCACAAATGTGGCTCTGACTGGGGATCACTGGACCTCTGTTAGCAACAAGAATTATCTTGGTGTGACAGCTCATATTATAGATGATGAATGGAAGATCCAGTCATTTGCTTTGAGCATGCAGAAGACCACTTCTAGGCACTATGGAGATGCCTGTGGCAGAGGCCTGGGAAATTAAAGAAAAAGTATACCACCTAAAATGGTATTAAAAAACATCTTCTGATTTACTTCAATTCTTCTTATTCTTCCAATATCCTGAGCAAAACTTCCAAAATTAAACAACATTTCTGGTCAGAATTTCCAGTGTTCTGAAAACTGTTTGCTTTGTTGTCTGCACTCATCTATTGGTCTGTGTAGTAGACTGGTGGAAAAATAAACAAGATGTTTATGATTATGTTCATTGATTCATTCATCATTCAAACTTAAATTAATATTTCTCACGTTAAATACTGAAATGAGATTTTTATCGTGTCCCACCCCTAATTATATACAGTCTGCAAGCGAGTTAAATTTAATTTGTGGTGGGCCGTTATCGGCGTTAGCGGCCCACCACTAATATACAGTCCCTGACTTAAGTTCTGTCGCTTATCCATGTTGTGGAAACAAAAGCTTATAACCTTACTTTAAATTCATCAATTGGTTTTAGAAATGACTCATATGAAAGCTGAAACCCTCCCAAATGAGATTTAATTTATGAAAATAAATTTGCTTTACTGCAGAAATATTGATCATTTAATGAACACAGAAAGGTCAGATTTTGGCAAGACAATAGTTTTGTCGCCCACAGAAAGTAAGGTGAAAATCAAATAAATAATTCACTTCATATACAAATATATGCTTCATAACACTAGTGAATGACGTGGTGATACTAGAGCCATATTTAATATTTTGTGTGACTTCCACTAGCTTGAAGGACCGCATCCATGCTGATAACACAGGTCAACAGCATTTTTGGGGCCAAAGATATTTCAACGAATTTAGGGTAACTTTGGGGTGCTGATTCTGAATATGTCATCAGTTTTGCCAGATTGGCTCAAGTTTTTGAGATTTTTCGTGAAATGTGTAAAAAAAAAAAAAGACGTAATTTGCTACACGCGCATTAACTTTATTTTATTTTATTTTATTTAAAATAGGCCAAATACACTTTTTTTATGAAGTCTGTTATGTTTCTTCTATGTTTTTGCAGTGTATATTCACCACAAATGTAACAGAATGTGTCTGGATCGTTAAGACAACTTCTTGATGAGTTCATGCTTTTCACTGGAAAACAGACAACAACATAAAGTTAGTGCAAAAATCAAGCTATGAACAAACTTTTAGAACACTAACAAAAAACTATATTGAGAACTATATTGAGAACTCAGTTCAAGTACTAATCCCAAGAAATTAATGAGATGATGCGTCGCATTTACCAACAAGTGCTATAAATAAGATACCAAAAATCTCAAAAACTTGAGCCAATCTGGCAAAACTGATAGCATATTCAGAATCAGCACCCCAAAAATATCCCAAATTCATTAAAATATTTTGGACACCAGTAAATTTATTTTTTTTTGTTGACCTGTGTAATGATTCATACAATTTATTGATGAAGTCATCCGGAATAGAAAAGAACACAGTCTTACATGCCTCCCAGAGTTAATCAAAATTCTTTGGTTTTGTCTTCCAAGCTTCCTCTTTCATCCTACCCCAAACATGCTCAATGATGTTCATGTCTGGTGACTGGGCTGGCCAGTCCTGGAGCACATTGATCTTCTTCACCTTGAGGAACTTTGATGTATGAGATGGAGCACCATCCTGCTGCAAAATTTGACCCCTTTTATGATTGGGAATGTAAGATGTAGTTAATACTTCTTGATATTTTAGGCTATTGATATTGCCTTCCACCTTGCAAATGTTTCGCACACCCCCATACTGAATGTAACACCAGACCATGATCTTTCCACCACCAAACTTGACTGTTTTCTGGGTGAATCTTGGTTCCATAAGGGCTCCAGTAGGTCTCCTGCAGTATTTGCGGCGGCTGTGTTTTTCCAGCGTCCATCTGTTTAGCAGGTTGTGGGCCTTGGCAAATGCCACATGGTTTTTTACCTGCCTTTTGTTTAGTGCTGGCTTCTGGGCACTGATTCGACCTTGGAAGCCATTTCGAGACAGAATCCTACAAACTGTTCTAGTTGACACAGGGACTTGAGGTGACCAGGCCTGGTGGAGCTCTGCTGCAGTGGAAGAGGGACTGGCTTTGGATTTTCTAACCAACAAACTTTCCTCCCGAGCAGTTGTCTTGTGGGGTCTGCCGGACCTGGGCTTGTCAAAAACATCTCCAGTTTCTCCAAATCTTTTTTTAATTCTTTGTACTTGACGCTGAGACACATTAACGGTGCCAGCCACCTCTGCAGTGGATTTGGTCTTCAGCATCTTGATAATCAAGGCTTTGGTCACAGGATGGATTTTTGGATGTTGTCAGAGGTCAAGTTGCAGTGCAAGTGAAGGTCTGGGGTGCTGGAGTCCTTTTTATACACACCCACTAATTAACCAATCAATTAGTGAGCACAGGTGAGACTGTAAACTAGGATTGGGTGCATTATATGACAAGGCGACAAAACTTTTGTCTTGCCAAAATCTGACCTTTCTGTGATTAAATGATCAATATTTCTGCAGTGAAGCAAATTTATTTTCATAAATTAAATCTCATTTGGGAGGGCTTCAGCTTTCATATGAGTCATTTCTAAAACCAATCAATGAATTCCACAACATGGATAAGTGACATAACTTATATCAGGGACTGTGTGTGTGTGTGTGTGTGTGTGTGTGTGTATACACACACACATTTATGTATTTTATTGTTATTTAAGTCTATTTTAGCATCTTTCTTAATGGTCAAGTATCGCCCAGTCTCCAAAGAAAACTGAGTGCATGAAGTTAGTGATTCACAAGTTCAGTCCCCTTCCAGAAGCAGATACCAGCACAGTACACACAGGAGAATGATCAGTGGAGTCTTGTTGATTCATGTTTGTAATTTTGCTGATTGGTTGTTGTTTGTTAGGTATGTCCACGATAAGACATGCGTGTCCACCACTGGGGACATCACTGTGTCCGTGTCCACCTCCTTTCTGCCTGAACTCAGCTCTGTCCATCCCCCCCACTTCTTCTTTACATACAGGATCAGGTGAAACGCTGCATGATTACGTTACACACTGATGCACTTTGATCCCCTTCCACCTTAGGGCAGCATGTTCGTTGATGCAAAAGGAAGATCACCAGTCTTGTCTTTAACCTTTTATTAAAAGCATATAAAAATACAGAATCTCTGGAGAGAATACACAAAAGACTAACTACTCTACTCTGTAGCTTTGTGTGCAGGTCAAACAGACACTTTTCCTCCTGTACTTTATAGTATGATCTGGGTATAAGCCCCCACCATTGCTGCTCTGCGATGGAAATCTCCCAATGCCTGAAAACTTGTCTGTCTATTCCTTAAAATAGATTACAGCCACTCTACTTTGTTCTCCAAAAACCATTTTGCCTGTTGTCTGAGTCTTCACAATAGATGAGCTCATCCTGCTTCTCCTAAACCCTATAGCAATTTTCACACCTCAGAGGTCACAGACGTGAAACTTGTTTCACATCTTGGGGTTGTAATCCACCAACTTATACACCTTGGGTTTGCACAGAGGTTACAGACGTCAAAGACACATACATTTCTTCTTTAGAACTGAAAGCGATGTTCTCACTTCTTGGTTTGCAAATGTCAAGTGCACCTACGGAGGCTTCCTGATTTTTCCAGCTTTCATCTGCATGCACTTAGAATATGTAAAAGGGCAGACAAGCATATTCTAAGACACTTTTGATAATAAGCAATTTGATTAACACTGTAATGTATGCAAAATATAAAGGGATTACAATGTTGATCTTAAGAAGTGTGATTAATACTTTAATGCTAGCAAAATATAAAGGGATTTAAAATAAGCAGTTTGATTAATACTGTAATACTAGCAAAATATAAAGGGATTAAAATATAATTTCCAACAACTAACAAAGTCACCAAGCTCACTGGCAGCTAAACAGATCAATACAAAATAAACTATTCAGCAAAGTCAGCAGTATGAGTGTGCAGTGCTGTGGGCGGTGCTGTGGGCGGTGCTGTGGGCGGAGTGGGATGGCGGTGCACACTAATTCAGTACCTATAATTAAGTGTCTTCCGTGACATGCTAGAAATAAAAATGCAGGTTGTACACGTTGAACCTTTAGTAGTTAAGGTTTCAGAGTGGTCTCTGAATACTGCCCTTTGACCCCCACCTGCTTCCGCCTGGTCAGGATCGAGATGGCGCGGTCGGCACTGCCTGAGAGCGCGTGTCAGTTGGACAGTCGATACTGGAAGATCACCAATGCCAACGGCAACGTGGAGGAGGTCCGGGGCCCCGGGGTCGTGGGTGAGACACGAGGTTTCAGTGCATAACAAACATAATGTAACTAGAGCAAAACTTAATGGGTAATGTGTGATGGTGTAATGCTTCACTTTAGGGAAATCCTTTAAAAGTGTTGAATTAGAATTTTACTCTAAAATATCGCTTGAGTGTGGAGGCTTATAGAGTTTCTAGTGATGACCCCTGTGTGTATGCGCGTGTGTGTGTGTGTGTGTGTGTGTGTGTGTGTGTGTGTGTGTGTAGGCGAGTTTCCAGTGATGACTCCTGGTAAAGTGCATGAGTATGCTAGCTGCACAACCTTCTCCACCACATCTGAGCACATGGAGGGTCACTACACCTTCCACCAGCTCAAGAACAAGGAGGAGGTGTTCGAGGTGTCCATTCCCAGATTCCACATGGTCTGCCCGCCTTTCCGCGAGTCCGCAGTACGATCGGTACGACAGCATGCTCCCTCCGTTTCATTGCTCTTTTTACATTGTGTGTGATACAGTTCATGTTCCCCTGCTCCCTCCAGGGGGCGCTGTCTCCCCAGAGGTCCACATCCCCTCACAGCCCTGTGAGCGACGAGTCTGTCGCCCTCTTCAACAACGACAACTCCACAGACACCGATGACTACGAGGAGGAGCAGCTCGGTAGCCATGGGGACAGCTCACGCACACACACGCACACACACACACACACACACTCACAGAAGCCCAAGAACAAATGAGTGATGCTTAGACTTCCATTGTTTATTATATGAAAGGCTTTGTGTCTGCCCCCTCATGAACCTTCCAGCCTGTGTGTGTGTGTGTGTGTGTGTGTGTGTGTGTGTGTGTGTGTGTGTGTGTGTGTACGTGTGTGCACGCTCACAGCAATGTCAAAGAGTGAGAGAGGCGGTGTGATACTACAGTTGCAGTGTTCAAGTAATTACCCAGAAACACGTAATCTCTCTCTCACACAAACACACACACACGCCTGACCAGTGGGCTTTTGTTTTCTATATGCTGGTTTCAGGAGCTTTACACTAAACCAAAAAGAAACAGACTGCCACTATTTATAAAATGTTTGAAACACTCGAACCAGCACTCACATATTGTTGTAAGAAGATCCTTGTGTGGTATGAGATTATGGCGTGTGTTTGTGTGTGTGTGTGTGTGTGTGTGTGTGTGTGTGTGTGTGTGTGCGTGTGTGTGTGTGCGTGCGTGCGTGCGTGTGTGTGTGTGTGTTATTATTGTGTGTGTGTGTGTGTGTGTGTGTGTGTGTGTGTGTGTGTGTGTGTGTTATTATTGTGTGTGTGTGTGTGTGTGTGTGTGTGTGTGTGTGTGTGTGTGTGTGCGTGTGCGTGTGCGTTGTGAATGCTCTGAGCACATCCACCCGTGGTGTTCTGCATGCCTCCTGCTCCGTCATCTCCACCTTCTTCACAAAAACAACTTTCTGTAGGCATGATAACAAAGTTACAGCAACTAAACTCCCTGCAGTATATCACTGCAAATACAGCATTACTGCAAATACAGCATTACTCCTGAACTGGCATGTATAAACTATTCAGTACTGCCTAGTTGGCACACTATTCTGACAGTATAACTTCTGGCAACACTCAGGATCATGGAAATAACAGGAGATACTGCGTAAGCTGCAAGAACTTGTGTGTGCGTGTTTATCTTGAGTGGCATTAGAACCACAAAGGAATGTTTCCAACAAGGTCATGACTCAATTTGCATATCACTCAGTTTATACACACACACACACACACACACACACACACACACACACACACACACACACACACACACACACACACACACTAAACTGGATTCAGGTGTGCCCCACCACACACACAGGTGTGTAGATAAGGCTGTGCTCTGTCTGTAACCATCTGTGAATCTTCTCTTGAAGACAGCGTGATTGATGAGGTAACTTATAGACATACGTTTTGATCTTGTTAGTAATTAATGGTTACTTTACTCTTGTGATATGCAGTGCAATAGGGTTTTCGGGCTGTCTGCTGTTCTGATTGGCTCATTGGTTTTGTTCTTTGAGGTTTTGTATGTATGTTTTTTTTTAGTTTGAGCAAATAAACAGGATATTCTGTATATTTCTTTACATAAGATGATTATGTTGTTGACATAAAAAGATGCTTTATCCTCTCTGTAGAAGAATGTGTGAGTTATTTGGACATTTCCAGAAGGCCTAGTGGTGTGCAGCATGTACACTTCAAACAATTGTTTTCACAACACTAGGAGCGACTCCTCTGGTTGCTGGTGCCAGCTTCTGTAATGGGGGAGAGATAAAGTGGGCTTTGTTTTCATTTGTCTGACGTTGCTTTGTGTTGCTTCTTGTTTTGGACTGAAGCTCCTCCCACTTCTCTCCTACTTGTCTTGAACTAAAGCTCCTCCCACTTCTCTCCTGCTTGTATTGAGCTGAAGCTCCTCCCACTTATCTCCTGCTTGTTTTGCACTGAAGCTCCTCCCACTTCTTTCCTGCTTGTTTTGCACTGAAGCTCCTCCCACTTCTCTCCTGCTTGTTTTGCACTGAAGCTCCTCCCACTTCTCTCCTGCTTGCTTTAGATTGAAGATCCTCCCACTTCTTTCCTTCTTGTATTGAACAGAAGCTCCTCCCACTTCTGTCCTGCTTGTTTTGGACTGAAGCTCCTCCCCCTGTGTACTCACCTTATGTTGCTCATATGTATTTATAACTGCTCATGTTGATTATTGTACAAACATAAGATGACTGCCACTTTTTAAAAAGCAGATTCCTACATTACATCAATGAAGTGGTGCACATTTGATATTTAACTTAAGTAAATTTTAACATGGATGTGTGGCCATCGTATAAGAGAAAAGCAGTTTGCATTGCATGATCTTTCCAGTAAGTGTGGAGGTGTCTGAAGCCTGTTGTGATGTCTGGGTGTTGTGTGGATATTTTGTATAAGTGTGAGTTGAGATGTTTCTTGGTTTGCTATGAGAACATATGATCTCTAGTAAGTAGGAGTAGGATGTGAAGTGATCTTTCTGAACAGGGTGGGAACTGAAGATGGAATGACCTTTTAGATTTAATGTATTGGATTTAATGGTTGTCTATTGTACGATTGTTGGTCCCAAAATAATTTTGTATAAACTGTAAAATATTATTGAAAATAAGCCTAGAGTTAGCGTCTTGTTTCTCTTGGTAATAAATACCAGATAACACATGTAACCCTTGGTAATAAATATAATTTAACAGATATTTAGGTTAGGGTTAGTTTAACTCATATTAACCCTTGGTAACAAATGAGTTACAGGCTATGCTTATAAGGTCTATGAGTTACAAGCGATTCATCTTCGTGGAAAATTAATTAAAACATAGTTTCTGTAGAGAGCGTGAAAAGATGGTGTGACCAAGTTAATTTAATTGATTTCTGATTTTTTTCTTAAAATCTTCTTGATTGATTCCCAACATGAGCGCAAGAGGTGCCATACTTGACAGTGGTAACAAATGTGACGATGACAAAACATGGTTTTAGTTCATGTAGACATAAAAACTAAATTTTTGGTGTTTTCAATATTACTAATAGTTGTCTCAACAGAGTCGGGTATTACTGTGTGACATAAAGGGCAGTGCAATGTAGCCTTTGTCAGCTACAGCAAGTGGGGCGTAGAAAAAGGCTAAGTGTGAACAGAGAACGTAACGTTAGTAAATTTAATCCAATGTAGGGGAGACCAGGGACAGTTGTAACATGGGATGGTTGTAACACCTTGAATTCCTCCAAACAGAAACAAGCTAGAGTGATTACACTCACTGTGCACGTGCTCAGTTAGACTGTCTTCTTGCTGACAAAAAAGGAGCCACATTTGAAACTCCCAGAGAAGGTAATCACCAAAAGTGTTTTTTTTTTAATGTAAAAATTTTACTTTTCTATCAGAGGTATTTTTTGGATACTGTCCTGAGATCAAATATCTATGAATCCAAACAAGTATTATTAGAATCACTGTTTTGTAAGCTAAAAATAGAATTTATTAACATGTGTCCAACTAGCAGTCAGGCTCGTTCACATGAGGTGAAAACATAACTGGTGATACTGGGACGATTGTAACGCCTTGTTACAACCGTCCCTGAACCAAGTAGTCAGTGACAATGACCATTTATGATCTGCCAAGCATTGTGAAGAGTGCCCTTCCCCTGGCTGCAACAACATCAAATATTCAGGCAGGGTTTGTATGCACTGGAATTTGGCCTTTTTAAAGAGATATTTTTAATGACAGTGACTTTGCACCATCCCTGGTCACAGATCGCCCACCGCCAGCAGTGACACCACAGGTTCCATCTTCCACTGCAGCTGCAGTGAATGCAGTTTCATGTATTACAGCTCCAACACCCACTGTGGCAACGGTGGCATCCTACACACCACCTGCAGCATCCTGCCATCACACCATGTGTGGTGTCTGAACCTTCATCCTCCCATCACACCATGTGTGGTGTCTGAACCTTCATCCTCCCATCACACCATGTGTGGTGTCTGAACCTTCATCCTCCCATCACACCATGTGTGGTGTCTGAACCTTCATCCTCCCATCACACCATGTGTGGTGTCTGAACCTTCATCCTCCCCATCACACCATGTGTGGTGTCTTCATCCTCCCATCACACCGTGTGTGGTGCCTGAACCTTCATCCTCCCCATCACACCATGTGTGGTGTCTGAACCTTCATCCCCCCATCACACCATGTGTGGAACCTTCATCCTCCCCATCACACCATGTGTGGTGTCTTCATCCTCCCATCACACCATGTGTGGTGTCTGATCCTTCATCCTCCCCATCACACCATGTGTGGTGCCTGAACCTTCATCCTCCCATCACACCATGTGTGGTGTCTGAACCTTCATCCTCCCCATCACACCATGTGTGGTGCCTGAACCTTCATCCTCCCCATCACACCATGTGTGGTGCCTGAACCTTCATCCTCCCATCACACCATGTGTGGTGTCTGAACCTTCATCCTCCCATCACACCATGTGTGGTGTCTGAACCTTCATCCTCCCATCACACCATGTGTGGTGCCTGAACCTTCATCCTCCCCATCACACCATGTGTGGTGCCTGAACCTTCATCCTCCCATCACACCATGTGTGGTGTCTGAACCTTCATCCTCCCATCACACCATGTGTGGTGTCTTCATCCTCCCATCACACCATGTGTGGTGTCTGAACCTTCATCCTCCCATCACACCATGTGTGGTGTCTGAACCTTCATCCTCCCATCACACCATGTGTGGTGTCTGAACCTTCATTCCTCCCATCACACCATGTGTGGTGTCTGAACCTTCATCCTCCCATCACACCGTGTGTGGTGTCTGAACCTTCATCCTCCCATCACACCATGTGTGGTGTCTGAACCTTCATCCTCCCATCACACCATGTGTGGTGTCTGAACCTTCATCCTCCCATCACACCATGTGTGGTCTGAACCTTCATTCCTCCCATCACACCATGTGTGGTGTCTGAACCTTCATCCTCCCATCACACCATGTGTGGTCTGAACCTTCATCCTCCCATCACACCATGTGTGGTGTCTGATCCTTCATCCTCCCATCACACCATGTGTGGTGTCTGAACCTTCATCCTCCCATCACACCATGTGTGGTGTCTGAACCTTCATCCTCCCATCACACCACGTGTGGTGTCTGAACCCTGTACCCTGGGACGGTTGTAACAGTGAAGTGACTGTATTTAAATCAATTTTGCAACCTGTAGCCTACATATTTCATAAACCCACTTAAATACATTGTTTCAGTAGTTGACACATTGAAGTTCATAATATAGCAAATTGGCTATTCCAGTGTAAATGGTTTTTGATTTATTGATTTATTATTTGATTTATCACAAAAAGTGTTTGTCCCTGGTCTCCCCTAATATTATGACATCGAATCACGACAAACAAGCATTGAGTGATAAAGGCGTGAGGACTAGCACAGACACACTGGCCTGTTTGTTTGTGGGTGTTGACCTTCAGTGGACAATTCCCAGTCAGTCTGAAGTCCGTTACACTGGTCCAGGCGTGTCAAGTGAATGCTCAGATTGTTGGACACTCTCTCATAACGGGTAAGTGAAATAAAAAAATAATTCGTTTCCTAATAACTGTGTAACATTAATTTTAAAGCGAACGACAGACAAGCTGTAGCACTAATGCTCCAGAAGCTGTGTTGACAGTTAGCAGTTACCCACTGTCGACAAATTGTCGCCCCAAAATTATTTTATTGTACGCTGAAATTTGATATATAACACCTAACATTAAATAAAAATATATGGGGCCAGATTCACCAAACTTTACAGCAGCTGCATAAAATGCGACACGGCAACATGATTAATTTCTAGCGTTATGTAAAGTCAGCATGCCAGTAATTAGGGCACCGATGTGATATTACAGCCGCGCATAACATGAAACCAGTGAAGACCCACACATAAACGAGTCTATAGTGTCGTGGAAATTTCCTGAAAACACTCAGACGTGGTTACAAGAGATACAAAAGTAAAAAGCGTGAGAGTCTCGTCTAGAAGAAGAACTCTGAGGAGAGAGGGCAGTCCAATCTCCTTTATTCCTTTATCACATGTTTACAGTACATTTGGGCACACTGAGAAACTGAGGGGGGAGAATGCACAGTAGACAGCTTTCGTCTCACACGTGTATTCCTCATAATATGGATCTTTTAGCGGAAGAAACTGACATCAGTTGTGCAAGCACAAGGACTTGATTACAAATGAATCACTGAACCGAATCACTGCTCAACATTATTCACAGTATTTCCGCTAATGTACTAAATCATAATGTTCTTATGAACTTAAATGACATTAGCAAATTTCCCTCACAATAGCTAGCCTACATATTAAAACAGACAGATGACTTCGGTAATAATGATAGTGAACTGAAAACTGTATTCTGTCGAGTAGTGCTACTTAACGGATAAATCCCATTTTTATGCTCATCAAAAAGTTTTGATGTAAAATAATCCGATTCTGTACTGGGATCTTATTCTTATAGGATATTAGCATATCAAGATACGCTGTCCCTGATTTTTTTATCTAGATGTTGAGACAGTATAACACGTACATTCCGTGATCTTCCTCTCCTTTAGTTAATGAGTCCTAACTAACTAACCAACCCTAACCCTAGTTAATGAGCCCTGATGTATGGGACTAAACCAGGTTTGTCACGCCCGTTTGTCTTACTTTCAGACTGCAACTGCACTGCTGCGCTGATTACCGATATATATATATATATATATATATATATATATATATATATATATATATATATATATATATAATTTTTTTTATCATGGCAGACCAGCAATATTTTATCTCATCAATCTACATGTGGTGATAGTTACTTCCCTTTTGTAATACATAAACATAAACCTATGTAACGTTGTGCGCTGTCCTGTGCGAATTGAATGACCCGACAGGCTCTGCTTGTTTCTATGTGGCTTTGCAGATTATATACCTCATACTCATAAATAAACAAAGACTACCAACGTAGATTATATACCTCATACTCATAAATAAACAAACAATATCAACGTAGATTATATACCTCATACTCATAAATAAACAAAGACTACCAACGTAGATTATATACCTCATACTCATAAATAAACAAACAATATCAACGTAGATTATATGCCTCATACTCATAAATAAACAAAGACTACCAACGTAGATTATATACCTCATACTCATAAATAAACAAAGACTACCAACATAGATTATATGCCTCATACTCATAAATAAACAATATCAACGTAGATTATATACCTCATACTCATAAATAAACAAACAATATCAACATAGATTATATACCTCATACTCATAAATAAACAAAGACTACCAACGTAGATTATATACCTCATACTCATAAATAAACAAAGACTACCAACGTAGATTATATACCTCATACTCATAAATAAACAAAGACTACCAACGTAGATTATATACCTCATACTCATAAATAAACAGACTACCAACGTAGATTATATACCTCATACTCATAAATAAACAAAGAACATCAACGTAGATTATATACCTCATACTCATAAATAAACAAAGACTACCAACGTAGATTATATACCTCATACTCATAAATAAACAAAGACTACCAACGTAGAGTATATACCTCATACTCATAAATAAACAAAGACTACCAACGTAGATTATATACCTCATACTCATAAATAAACAAAGACTACCAACGTAGATTATATACCTCATACTCATAAATAAACAAACAATATCAACGTAGATTATATACCTCATACTCATAAATAAACAAACACTACCAACGTAGATTATATACCTCATACTCATAAATAAACAAACACTACCAACGTAGATTATATACCTCATACTCATAAATAAAGACTACCAACGTAGATTATATACCTCATACTCATAAATAAACAAACAATATCAACGTAGATTATATGCCTCATACTCATAAATAAACAAACACTACCAACGTAGATTATATACCTCATACTCATAAATAAACAAAGACTACCAACGTAGATTATATACCTCATACTCATAAATAAACAAACACTACCAAACTTTTGTAGATTATATACCTCATACTCATAAATAAACAAACACTACCAAACTTTTGTAGATTATATACCTCACACTCATAAATAAACAAACACTACCAACCTTTTGTAGATTATATACCTCATACTCATAAATAAACAAACACTACCAACCTTTTGTAGATTATATACCTCATACTCATAAATAAACAAACACTACCAACGTTTTGCAGACATCAATACTGTAATAATTTTCTTTGAATTCTCCCAGGTAGGTATTGTATATAGGCCTACCTCTAAAACTCCTCTAAAATCTTCCTCTAAAATTTTGCAAATGTTTGTCATCACACGCAGTCCAAACAGGGCAAAATATGCTATATAAAAGACCGACTGCTAGAAATTACATTATGAAATAGAATGCTCATTTTATTTTTGCTCTCAATTCATTTTTTGACTAATAAGTGAATCAATCATCTCTACTATCACAAACATCAAAATTAATGTTACATTCACGAATGGCCAGGCTCCTGTCTCCGTTACACCCATACTTAAAAAAAGGAATATGATAATTAATCCAGACAAAAGATAAACAACTTGAAAATACTTGTGCTGTAAGTCTTACACAAGATAATCCTGAAGGAAATGCATGGTTAAACTTTAATTGATATAAGAGTTATTAGAATATCAGATGATAGGACTTATTTTTACTAATAAATCAGGAAACAGCTACACTGAAAAAACAAACTTGTAAAATTTACTTGATAAAATCCTCGTAACAATTTGCACTAACATTGTTAAAGTTAATATTACTGCCGTAATAAGTACATTTTACTTGTAAAAATCAAGTAAATTGTACATACCACTAAACTGTACATCTCTAAATATATTAAGTGAATGTTACTTAATTATATTGAAGGCAAAAGTTATATGTACTTAAATTAATTATGTACAGTCCATTTAGTTTTTTTTCATACATACAAAATTTGGAGTAGGGTTTATTTAAAAAAAACTTCCAGGTAAAAACAGCAAGTAAATTTAACAAACTGCCAAATATATTGTTTATTACAGTATTAATTTCTGATACAAAGCATAAATTTAAATGTTACATGCTGTGAAGTATTGCACAACATATTGTGAAGAAGCTAGAAAACTTGCTCCTTTTATTGCTGCAGCAACAGTGTGTAATATCACACAAGAGATGAACACTTCACTCTTACAAACACTTATATAAAACGCAACCTCACTCACCTCTCTATTCTAGCTACTAGACACAAACGGTGCCTAAGATGAACTCAAGTGGCATTCTGAGTAGATGAATGCCCCGCCCCCTACTAAACTACAGCAACTCCAGGCCTAGCCTGCGATGCTACAATGTATAAAGCTTTAAATATTCTTAAAATATTCATATTGATAAAATAAATAAAGACTTCAGCAGCTAAACGACATAACTAAGACGTTAACATAGCGAAGCCTTTCCAAAAACACACTTGAACCTAAAGTACATTAAAATGATATCTACACTGTTAATACTTTAATGGTGACCATCCATATTTCTGAACGTAAATTGCTAATCCCAGTTAGCACAAGTTACTTTGCTAATACTTCTGTCAGGCAGGTCAATAATCCGAACTGGAAATAAACTAACATTGCCTGAGTTAAGCTAATTGTTTGGTTCGTTAACATGACAGGCTCATCTCACGTAACGTTTATTTTAAAAGTGGAAAATGTACGTTAAACTGTACGTTAAATCTCTGATGCACTCCGTGTAAAAAACATTTGAGTTGTTGACATCACTACTGCGCATGCATGGATCCTGCAAGTGACCTTTTACTTTCTGTTTTCAGTTTTGCATCTCACAAAAAGAAAAATTACAAAAACGTAAATTTTACTTTGCCATTTAGACAAAAATTTACAAATGTATTTGAAGACAAACAATTACAAAGACACACCAAGTATTGCATATAATTTTATGTAAAATTCTTAAGTAACTAGACTGTACTAGATTATTCTTTTAGATAGTACTTAAATAAACTTAATAATATTTACAAAGTCAAAAAATCATTTTTTACAGTGTACTATCGCACATCCTTGGAGACATGTCTGGGTATGAGTGAATGTATTAATACCTTTGTGACGCGCGGGCAGGGCGAAGGACGAGACACGGGAATCCTTGCTCACTGACGTCACGGTTACTTTTATTGACAAATAAGCGCATATAGCGCACGAAGAACAAAGATACATTCACACAACAACGTGTATCCTTAGACAACGACGAGCACAGGACACTGCGTGAGCGCACATTAAATAGACAAACCACATTAGCCCCATGTGATTACGAGACGATTCACAGGTGATACACATTATCACACGATATAGCCTTCACCACGGAATTCCACAGACGCAGACAAAGCACGTGGACCACGTATACACACGCCCAAAGGGGAGGGGCCGGGGTCCTCAACGTGACAACCTTCTCATCCATATTCAATGTAAAAACAGAGACCTTTTCAACTGACAAATTATCCAATCTGATTAAAGCTCAATCAAAATGATAGATAGATAGAACAATCACACAAACTGAAATCTGAGTGGTGTCAATCAATTAAAAAGTTTGAGTTAATCAAAATGGTAGACTGTGATTATTTACAATTACACAAATTTAAATTGAGTAATTAGTATTTATTCAGTATGTCCTCAGTATTTGCTATTGGAGAGTTATAGTTATTGGAGAGGGATATGATGTACCTAGCAAACAAGTGGCTAGAGAAACCTCAGAATAGTTGATCTGATTTCTGAATTAAAATCAGAATTATAATCTCTTAATTTGCTAAGTAAACATGGCCACAACTTCATAAGTCAAATATCAAACACATGAAGAACAGTCATACAGTAATGTTTGTTACTAAGAGAATATAAAGAGATCGCCTGTAAATTGTTTGCAGAGTAACCCAAATGAATGCACCCAAATGTGAGTAAACGTGACTAGGCTTATTTAAGAAACTGAACAAACAGTATGTTTGAACTCATAAAGACTATTGAAGCAGTTGCTGAATACTAGAAAACAATGAGTGGAACCAGCAGGTGGTATGGAAGCAGAAGGGAACGTGAACTCAGATATTATATTGAATATTATAATAATTGAGATTCTGCTCAGCCCCCCCCAACCCCCCCCCCCGTAATTTGATTTTCCTCTGTAGCAGACAACCCTTGTGTTAGGTCATATAGTATATAATATAGCGCGAGAGGCGCGAGGGTTCGCGCGGCGAAAATGACATAATCGCAGTGCGCGCTGTCGATTCGCGAGGTCGTGCACCTCTCGAATTTTGTAACTTCGCGCACACCGCGCCTCAGCGCAATGAACAAAATCATGTTTGCAGGGTTCATACACCTTTACAAGGTGGAATTAAAGCACTTGTACGTCATTTTAAAGGTCCATTTCAATATTTCCCAGCACGTTAAATTTATTTAAGTTAAATATTTATACATATACTCGAAATGATTCGAAATAATTAGCTTTTAATCACATTATTTAATGGTTGTTTATTTTCAAAACGTCCAGTCTTAACGTCTTCACGTTCTCTCATGTTTCGTCCTGGAATTACAAGAGGCTCGTATTTGTTAACGTAATACAAGAGAACTGTTCAGTCAGACAGATATTGGTTGTGAAACGAAGTAGTTACAATTTCAACATTTTCAAGTACTTTAGCCTAAATTCCAGCACTTTTCAAACCTGGAACACAATGCAACATTAAAAATCGTCAGGTAAATGTTTTTTCTTTCTTTTCTGCGCTCCAGATTTCTGTTTACTTTAACTATCCACCACTGTATTTCCCGCTGTTGGGCGGGTACCAGCCGGCTACGGTCAGTGCTAATCAAACCATTTTTCAGTGGGAGGCGGATAGGTAAAAAACATATATATTTTAGCCATTGAGCTTATTTTGAGTACAGAATTTTATATTAATGAAAGATTTCAAGATTATTTAAAAATTATAGACTTTAAATAAAAAATAAATTGCTGGGCTCTTTGATGGGCCCCCCTGGCCCTGGGGCCCGGGACAACAGACCCGGTTGTCCCCCCTGTCGACGGGGCTGAATAATAATAACAAATCAATTCTGTTCTCTTTTAGCAATGCTTTAGCAGCTGTTAATGATATATTGTAATAATTGACATCCTGCTCATTTATATTATAATAACCAATTAATGTTCTCTTTACAGCTCTGTGGTTAAGAAGAAGTGTGTAACAAGCACATTTCTATGATACAAGTTCAGATGTAGCAGATGTAGATGGTTTCAGTCATTATATTTCAAACTTTCTAATCAGACCTTTAAAACATTTGACAACATCTGAGACCCCTGTAATACTCAAAGGTAGCGTTAATCCTAAACCTAAACCCTAACCCAGGAGCACAGAGCCACACCTACAAACACACAAGACCAACAAAATTAATCCCTAATTCAGCTCTGTTGTGTTTGAAATGTCAGACTATTTTACAGCACGTGGTAACATCTTCGACAAACTCACTCTCAAGGAGAGACTTAGTGACTGCTCTCTGTATAATGTGCACTACACATGGCATATGAACAATCCCTTCACTGGTCTTCAGCAGTGTTGAGGAGTCTTTGCAATTGGTTATCCTAGTGACACTAGTGACAAACTTGCCCTGGTCACACTCTGCCAGTGTAGTTTAGTTTTTTCTAACATACATTTTGAGGGTTTGTAATACAAACTATCAGGGAATGTTAAGCTAGTCATCGTGCCAGGAAAAACATTGCATGTCAGGAATTGAAGGTATTTGGGGTCAAATTTCAAGCTTTAGGCTAACTCACTGAAGATGCTGTTTGTTCATAAAATTCCTTCCACTTTGCTCTCTGACCCTTCTCCTCCTGCACTGCACGACTCATTTATCTGGTGATACTCAGAAACACACTGTACGGTCTCAACCAGTGACTCTTCTGCACTCCGTATTTATATTCATACGCCTTATTTAATGCAGTCTGCACTGTGTCCTTTGTTGATGCATTTAGCACTTTATTGCAACATGCAACTCTGCACATGTTAAGTTTACTGGTGTATGTGCGTGTTTGTGTGTCCAGGTTGTGTGATGTTTTATGTAATGTTGTCAACACAAGTTCCTTGTGTGTGTGAGCAAACTTGGCAAATAAAGAATTACAATTCTGAATGCTTTACACAAAAATGCTTTTTGTTTTCAGGGGAAAAGTTGGATTTAATTAAAATATTACTATTAAGACTATTATAATTTAATTAAAATATTACTATTAAGACTGTTATAATTTCATTAAAATATTACTATTAAGACTATTATAATTTTATTAAAATATTACTATTAAGACTATTATAATTTCCTCAGGTATGTATATCGTTAAAACATCTTATGTTTGCTCAACTCTACATAAAGTTTTAGCTATATAAGTTAATTACTAATATCTATTACTTTTCTGGTATATTGTGATATCTTTATCATGTGCAGAAACTCCAACAAATAGAAGATCTACCACTGCAGCTGTGACAGTGGGAGGGAGGAAGACTCCAGTGTGAATATGGAGAGTCTTTATTCTCCATCAAACAAAGGAACAAAAGAACAATAAGCACATCAGCGAATTGCAAAGAAACCAGTTAGGGTTAGGGGTTGGTGTTGGGGTTAGGGTTAGGAGTTATGGTTGGGAGATATGGTTAAGGGTTAAGTGAGGGTTGGGATTAGCAGTTAGGGTTAGTGTTAGAGTTGGGGTTAGGTGTTAAAGTTAGATTGGGGTTGTGGCTTAATGTTAGGTGTTAGGATTAGGGTTGGGGTTAGTATTAGGTGTTAGGTGTTAGGATTAGGTTAGGGTTTGGGGTTAGTGTTAGTGTTAAGTGTTAGGGTTGTGGGTTAGGATTAGGTGTTAGTGTTAGATGTTAGAGTTTGTGTTAGCCAGTTTTCAAACAGGGAAAATTAAAACCTGCTGGTGGTAAAGGCTCATGGTGTGGTGATTCAGACAAGCAGTTTCTGTTGGTACGTCTCCTAGGTGACAGTCGAGCAATTTCACTCTATATGTTTCCTAGGTGATACAGACAAACAGCTTCACTTGGTACGTCTCCTAGGTGACAGACAAGCAGCATCTCTCTGCAGGTCTCCTAGTCGCTGTATTGACAAGCAATGCACAGCACTAGGTTAGACTAACCCTAGCCTAGAATACCTGTGATCAGTGATTATGTGATTTAGAGTGAGGCAGGTGTCCACAGAACTCTACCATCTACATTTGATTGTATAGCCTGTTTGATTGTTTATCCTGTTTTGTTGTTTAGCTTGTCTTATGTGTAATGTTTCATGTTTGAAATGTTACACATGCATTTCATGTTTGAATGCATGCATGCATTTCATGTTTGAAATGTTACACATGCATTTCCAAGCAAGTAATAAGTATTGCATTTAGATGTTCACAACAGCGTTTGCTGGCGTTGTAAGCGCCCTAAACAGTGTTTCTGAGCATAACTTGGGGCAAAAGTGCAACTTTTGAAGAATGAATTGAAAAGTCATATATCTCTAGAAAACAGTGTTTTAATGTGTTAACAAGCTGTTTATATAAGCGCTCTAAACAGTGTTTCTGAGCATAACATAGTGCTATAGTGAAACTTTTGAAGAATGACTTGAAAACTCATATTCTGTTTGAAAACAGTGTATTCATGTGAAAACAAGTTGTTTTATCATGTTTGCAATGTTACACATGCATTTCCAAGCAAGTAGTAAGTCTTGCATTTAAGCGTTCACAACAGGAAACAAGACACTTGTGAGCAGCATCTGCTCAGTTGCTATTTGTCAGTAGTCAGTTATTAGTAATACACTCCCACACACATAAGCACACATACCACCCAACCCCTACACACACATACACACAGAAGCACAGACACAGAGAAGCACACACACCCACCCAGAAGATCGTAGCAGTCAAAGATGTTAATTCAGTGGGTTCTTCGTTAATCAGTCATTTATGTACATTTGTCTGTGTCTCTCCATTCTGACTGGAAGGTCCACTGCCAGCAAAATGAAGGTTTTTGTGGGAGTCTGTCTGGTGTTTGGCCTGAGCCTTCTGGGTCTGGGTGAGTATTACACTATTACAGTGAGTGCTCCTGCTGTCTGTACAGGAGGGAATGCTTGTGAGGACCCCAACCCTAACCCTAACCCAGGAGAGAATGCCTGTGAGGACCCCAACCCTAACCCAGGAGAGAATGCCTGTGAGGACTTCTGGCTGTGTTCTGATTTCAGTGTAATAATTCTGTCTTTCTCTCACACACATTTTGATTACTCCAACACACCCACAGGTTCTGCAATTAAGTGCTTCAAGTGTAAGGACTACACTGGCAGCTGCAGCAAAACCCAGGACTGTAGATTTGAGGATGCCTGTCTGTCACTGCATGAGAGAGGTGGATCAGCTAACACACACACACACGCACGCACGCACGCACGCACGCACGCACGCACACACACACACACACACACACACACACACACCTTATACCTATTTTGATGCACATTCAAGCACACACATCTTGTTTACTGTAATAACCGAATGGCTCAAAATGGTCAGTTGACACACGCTCTCTGTTCTAGGTGGTTTAACATACCGGCAGTGTATAAAGTACTCAGACTGTGAGAAGAGTATGCTGACACAGATGTTCCCCCACATCTCCAGCTTCAAATACTCCTGCTGCATGTCCGACCTGTGTAACCACGCTCCCCTAACTGTGGCACGCAGCTCGCTGCTGGGCTTACTGGCCTCTCTGGCCGTCTTCTTGTGGTGTGTTCTCTAAGCTTCTTCCAGCTCATCCAAACCAAACTCTGCCCTCTGCCCTCTTGGTGCTACTGAGATACTGTTCATAAACCTGAGCGCCTCTCCGTAAGAGAGCTGATGATGAACCACACCTGGTGAGCTACAAGTTAACCTCTGCAATGGCCATGTGTTTAGTTATACTGTGCAACATGGAGTCAGTTATACCTTTTCTCCTGATGTTTTCCCTGTTTGAACGCATTACAGCCTGGAAGTAAAGTGGGTGTTTATCATATTTCATTGACACAACATGCCTTCATGTGAGACCTTAATCAACTGTTCACATGACAAATGTTGAAGTTAATTGAAGTCATGTGATCAGTTGATTAGGCATGACTCGTATTTGGGGTTTTCGAAGCAAAGGCGGATGAATACATATATGAATTCATGTACCCACAACATTTAGACGATGTGTGTTATCCTTCCACTTCATCAGTCTAGACCTTTTTCTTAGTCCATTAAAATCCATTGTAATTCATTGTTGTAATACATCTGAGAAAGAAGAAGAGTAAGATGGTGAATGCTTTTACATGGTGCTATATGTATAGGTTGTACACCAAAGGTACTTCCTCAGTGTCCTCATGTCTTTGTAAGAGAGAGAGAGGGGCTGGGTGAGGTGAACAGGAAGTGACCATGGTTCTGAATTAAACCATATTCATGTAATCACACAACGTTAGCGCACAGCACTAGTACAGAGCGCTAGCACACAGCATGTTTAACCCAGGTGAGCACAGCCCCCAGCCTCTTCATAAGGACCTCCACTCACCCCCCGTCTTTATAACCTGCGTCAGCATGCCCGTGTGTGCACTAATGGGTCGAGGGTGAGATTTCTACACCTCGGTTAATTAATTATGTGGCAGTATTAAGACTGAGGGACTGTTCTTCTGGGTAGAGAAATGCAGGTTGGACTCTCCTGAAGACAAAACGTATGGACTTTGTAATAGTTTTAATATGCTTTATAGAAATTAGGCAGAGGTGCAGAGGTCTATTTTATATAACATTTAAACAAGGTTTTGTATATATAATTATTTTAAAACTCATTAGGTATGTGTGATCAATAAAGAACAATTTTAAAGACACAAAGGCCTGTTTTTTTCAGCCACTCCTGAAGGGGAGTTCAGTCCAATGACTAGCATGTAACTAGCATGTTCTCTATTAATCTTTAATGTAACCTTGCTTAGGGGTTTTGTTAAATTCAAATATCAAACTTTTCAGTAATGTGATGGGGCATCATTAGTGGGTGGAATTGGGGAAGACTAAATAAAAGGGTGTTTAAAAGGCCCATATCTTTAATTAAAAGTGTTTAATCAATCAAGACTTGTATCTGTTTATTGGAGCACTTTCTATGACCAACACTTCAGGACTTGCTTTGTCCCTTTCCAATTTCAAGCCCCTGGTTCTCTGCTAAGGTAATGATGGAGTGGTGGAGTGGTGAATCACACCAGCCTTCATCTTCACTGCTTCACCATATCTTGTGGCTCCTCGTGGTCCTGCAATAGTCTAGCATCCTGTACTGGTAGACTATTTCATCCTGTACTGGTACTCTCCTCCATCATATCATACACATCATATATCACATCATACAGTATATATGAAGCTGCTGTAAAACCTCATGTCTTTACTGAAGCTCAGCTCACTGTTCTTTCTCCCAGTCTCTTCCACCGATAACGTTATTGTCATAGAGCTCCCCCTGCTGTCTCAAACAAAACACCAGACTCATGACCAAAGCAGATATTTCCTTTTCCAGAAAACACTCAAAAGGTTTACCCAAACATGTTCTCCTTTGCTTTAGTCTTACTGTGTAAACAAAATTGGACTTTCCTGTTTCCCGTCTATTGTTTTGTTCTGTGTAGGTCCAGGCTGTGTGGCCTCACTACAGGTCACTCAGACCAAGTACTGCAGGGTTGCCAACTCTCACGCATTGAGCGTGAGACACACGCATTTGACCGTTTTCACACGCTCTCACGCCACACTTCCGATATCTCACGCCGAAAAAAAAAATCCAGTTTATTTACCTCAGATCCACATATATGATTCAATACGTTACTAGTTCGCTAGCCCTGGCGCCATCCACCGGCGATATAACACTGAATCTGTGTCCATTTTACGTTCGCCCCCCCGCTCAACAAAATACACTCGCCACCGGCTCCAGGTTAAAATCTCACTCCAAGCGAACGTCAAAAGTTGGCAACCCTGAAGTACTAATTTAAACATATCTGGAGTGTGGCAGCAACTCCAGCACTAAGTTAAATTATTACAGCCTAGCTAAAAAAGGCAGAACCAGAAGGTAACACAGGCTTGGGGGCATTCTGAGACAATGGCATCCGTCCACTGCACTGTCAACAAACTTGAGTGACCTCGAGCAATGACAGGATGACAGCACCAGCACCCCAGTCAACCATAAAACCCTTCGTCTATGAACCCCTGGATCTGTACCTTTATCTAAGGGGGGATATTAATTACCAAATGCTAAACTAAATAATTAAATTTTCAACCTGTTGTTTGGTTAGTGTAAAAAAAAAACAAAAACAAACGACAGATGTAAAAATCCATCTGTGCTTATGTAACCCAATAATAAAATATTGGGTATGATCCTGTAAGGAAATTAATCTACAGGGTCTGGGATATTGGAGTGAATAAATAAAATTTGTAGTTGATATAATTTAAATTATATTTGGGGCAGCTTAGAGACAACTCTAGCTCGCACTCAACTTAAGCACACAAACTACAGGCTTCTTGGCTAACAATGCTAATGTTACAAGTCTGTGTGAAGCCCTTGAGTTTTAACAATTAACAATTACATCCCCATCATAGTTATGTAAAAACACCTGCGGACGGTCCAATATCCAATGAGATTCCCGACAGTGGAACTGCAGAGGCAGGTCATCTTCATTAAGGAGTCACCTTCAGGTGTATGACGGCAGCTTCCTTGATTTTGTACAAGTGATATGATCTATTTCACGATTATAATGTCTTGTAACCTTTATATAAACATTACTGTATATTACATTTGTATGTAAAATATTTTCACAAATTTTACCAGTTTTGGTGGTAATTATGGTCAAAGAAAAATAATGTTGTATAATCATAAATATAATCATCAATAATAATCAATAATCAATCAAAAATGATCAAAATAATCAAAAATATTCATGGGCGTACAACTCAAAAATGGAGTCCAGTCTCCTTTTCTTTAAAAGAATGACATAAAACTTTTATTTCAATAGCAGGTTGGACCTGTTTCCCAGTAAATGTGTCATCCTTGCAACTATCACACCACTTGACTTTACTAATCTCAGTGAAAAAATTAGGTAGCCATTTAGCCAGCATCATGTTATGGTAGCGCATCATTTATAATATTTACATTTACATTTAGGGCATTTAGCAGACGCTGTTATATCCATAGACTTTAGTTATAGCCATATAACCATAGTGTGACGGGCAGGGAGTGCGAAATAAAATGGAAGCGATCACGCCAAGTCTCAGAGAAAAAGGATGATTTAATGAGAAAAGTGCACAAACCGAAAAACCCGTGACTCGATCCAAATTAAGGATATAATGACCAGCAGTCAACTGGTACAAAGACAAAACATGAGGGACGAACACAATACAACAGGACACCTGCCACTGTAGACGGAGGCGACCAGTCTCTTGTCAGTTATACATTTAGAGACAGAACAGTATCAAATCAAGCATCGTTTTAAGAGAGGACCCAAACTGTCTGTCTCTCTTTCATTATAGTGATCCTGTATTTCATTATAATTTTTGATTAAAATGGCACATTAACACAAGATAGTTACTTTTGTCAATTAAAATGGTGTATTGGCCTCTTTTCCTACAGGATTAACTTGTACAGCCTCTCTGATCATTCATGTTTCAGTGCCTTGTTCACAATAGCTGCTGTCTTGGTCGATGAGTGTGAAGAGTTTTTTGCTATTTCTGAATTAGGAAATATTTTCCTGGATAACTTGCTTGTGTGCTGTGTTAGTGCTCTGTTATGTTTTTCAGGTATGAGTCTGTTCCTGCTAGTTTCTTGATCTGTGCCTTGATCTCTTCCTGTTTTGGTCTGACCTTCCCCAATTCCTCACGGGCCTTTCCTGTCACCCATGTGGCCTATAGAAACTCCAGAAGATGAAGGACGTCAGAGCACTAGTAAAGGAAAAGGATTTGTGCTTGGTTTGTGTTTCTGAGTTATGGTGTTTGTGTGCCGTGGTGTTTATGTTTCTGTGATGTGGTGTTTTATTCCTGTATTTGCTTTGGTTAGTTTGTTGTCGTTTATCATCTTAATTATGTACACCATGTTCATTGGTCACCCTTGCTTGTAATATTTTTATAAATATGGGAACAAATTGGTTTGTGTTCACTATATGTATGTCACATCATAGGGTTAGCTGCTGTTTGTTTTGGGGTTTGTAAATGTTTCTTGGCTAGTCAGAGAGTTGGTGTACGAGTCACTCCCTAACTCCCTGATCTGGGTCAGTCAGTGTGGTCCATCCTGACGTCTGGTGTGTTCATTTTTGGTTTTGTTGTTTTTCGTATCATAAACTACAGTGAAACAATATATACATCTATTCTACATCTGTCTCTATGGAGTTTGTGGGGTATTTCATGGGATTTGCCATATTCCACCACCATTATTCCACTTCACATATGACATCCTTTCTGTCTATTCAGTAAAATACGGAGTCAGTGTAGACGTGCTGTAGTTCAGTCTATGGGGTCAAATAAGCATTGAGATTGCAGCTGATCTCTGCTATCAATAATGAAGCAGCAACAGTATTATTGTCACAAGAGGAGTGGCTGTCACATAGCAGGCATGAAGTATTTGGAATGAATCCATTCACTACAAAGAGCAGAGGAAACATTTGAGGGAGGTTTTCAGACATAACTGTTGATTCACACTGTTGAGAATAATAGTTATAGATGTTTTCAAGAAGCAGCAACTGGTCTTGTCTATGTTTCTAGGAGATGTTTCTAGGCCAAATCAAACACCGGAGAAGATACAGTATGTGGACTTTGCAATTAAAACAGGAACAAGAGCAAGAGTGGGACCAAACTGGTACCTCAATAAAACAGAAAGAACTTCATGATTTTCAGAATTAATACGAGTTATCTGTTTTCATTTTGTTTCAAATTACTTTCACATTATTTGCACTGCACATGTGTGTCATGAATTCCTGTTGAGGTTGGGAGTTTAGCAGTTTGATTGTCCTGATTGAACTGTCCTTCTCAGAGTTTGAAGACTGTGTTTCTCAGAGCTTGATGGCTGTCCAGCTTATTCCTGTGAGGTTGAGAGTCTTTCAGAGTCTGATGACTGTCCTGCCGAGATTGTGATGACTATCTTGCTTCTGACCTGCAGCCAGTTTGGCATCAGCAACCTCAGCATGTTAACCTTCCTGTTACCTATATCAGTGTGCAAAATATGTCCATTTACAATATTCCCTGGATTTGGATGCATTGGAAAACATAAAAAACAAAATCTGCAAATAAAATTAACATTCATAATAGGGAAATGAATCATAAGTAAATTAAGGAATTTACATGCCGGCCTTGTTACTCAGCATCAGCAAAGTTCAGCTCTATTCGCTGTCAAGATGGAAGGCGGAGCTTGTTACTGTACTCTAAAGCAGCTTTTGAAGGGATATAGCATAAGCAAAAGCAGCATAAAAACATTACGTCAAATGGCTGTTTCATTAATAACGTGTTTGCTTTGAGGTGAATATTGTCTACTTTGGCTTTCCATAGCTACTGACATCCTAAGGATTTAACTTTGAGCTTTGTTTCTGAAATGAAAAATATGAGCACTCCAAGAACTCTGAGCTAACATCGCTCTGGATCAAATGCTACATCCACTTTTGGAAACAGAAAGAAAGAAAATGTGTATTTATTGTGCTTATATAACCAAACTGCATATAACCAAATTCAAAAACTGCACAGGAGTCTGATAGCAGCTGGACACCATGTTGGTCATTGTGTTTTTACTGTTTTACTAAGAGGGACCAGGACGTTCACCTATGACCCTTCAGCCTGCAGGTCTATTTCCTGTTATGTTTGCTGATCTTAGTGGGTGGCAAGAACACTCCTCATGCTCCTCCTCCACCTCACCCCTTTGAGAACATCACTCCTCATGTTAAACACCCTTCACCTCACCCCTTTGAGAACATCACTCCTCATGTTAAACACCCTTCACCTCACCCCATTGATAACATCACTCCTCATGTTAAACACCCTCCACCTCACCCCTTTGAGAACATCACTCCTCATGTTAAACACCCTTCACCTCACCCCTTTGAGAACATCACTCCTCATGTTAAACACCCTTCACCTCACCCCTTTGAGAACATCACTCCTCATGTTAAACACCCTCCACCTCACCCCATTGATAACATCACTCCTCATGTTAAACACCCTTCACCTCACCCCATTGATAACATCACTCCTCATGTTAAACACCCTTCACCTCACCCCTTTGAGAACATCACTCCTCATGTTAAACACCCTTCACCTCACCCCATTGTTTGGAAAAGATGGCCATTATTTTAATTTTGGAGAATGAGGTTGGTGTATCTTTTGATTAGGGCTCTTCACAGATTGGCCGTTCGATGTTATATCCTATTCTTGATTACAAATCATACATGAACTACTGGTGGTGTTTGGAAATAGAAAAACTAAATAAGGACTTAAATAAATTACTTAAATTGTTGGTAACTCAGAGTAATTTTTTATATTAAAATTCCAGGTATCATCTTCTGTCTGTAGTTTTAAAGAAAGTACAATATGATACAAACGTTTTCCTCACCTATATGTGTGGACAGTGCGTGTACACTGTGTGTACAGTGTCATGAAAGCATCATGGACTCAAGACAACAATGACATTGTTTGCAATATTCTTATTTTTGCATTTAATATTTGAAATATATTTGCATCACAAGGATTGTAAAAGTACATGAGAGAACATTTGCACATGAAAACAAGGTGAAGTCTAAATGTGGTTGAGTTTGGGGGAGCGAGGGACAGAAATGTAAATGTACCAAAAAAACTACAGGAACTTAAACCTGTTGATGCTGTACTAGCGTGTCTTTCAGTACTGGCTGTAATCACGTTTTCAGTTTAAATAATAAAACCACGCTGGTTTGAAAAGTACACTATTAAAGTTTCAAGGTAAAATGCTAATGAAAATGATTGGAGAAGTGTGCTTGAACATATGAGCTGCAAGAACCTGGCTTCATCTCCCTGTGCATGAACCGATGTGAAAACACCGCCAGTGCAGGCTTCTTTCACGTGCACCTGTCTTACATCATGACTGATTTTTGCTTGATTCATGCTTGACCCTCCACCATGTCTCTGAATGGCACCACACTTGTGTCTTCATTCACTGACTGGTATGTTGCTGGAGAGCAGTGACTGTGTGAGAATGTTTGTCTGTGGGCGCCATTAAAGGCTTTGTGTGCTCACAGCCCCTTTCATGGCTGAGGTGTACGGAGCAATGCTGGTATCACTGTGTACAGTTTACTTACCTTGTAAAACCCAGGACTCCTGTTTGGGGATCTCACAGAACCACAGGGGGGGGGGGGGGGGGGGGGGGGGGGGGGGGGGGGGCAACAGCAGACAGGAGGAGGAGACAGGAGGGGGAAGATTTAAGTCTTCAGGAGGAGGTCTGGGATTCCCACACAACACCATCATGTCCTCAAGAGCTGCGTAGGCGTGCAAGTGTGGAACTGTGGAAAATCTAGACAAGACATTTTTAATAAAGACACTCGATTTTAATCTAGATGTCCCAGCATGCACCAGACCTGAGTTTCTTCACGTGACAGTCGGCTGACAGAGAGACACCAAAGCAGGTAAGATTGGGTGAATCTTCCTGAAATACCAGAATATGGTGATATTATTTGGTGATCCAGTTGTGGCTGCAAAATGTATAGAGTAAAAGAGATTCAATCATTTTTCTACTGCTTCAATAAGAATAAATTACATGTTATGTACAAAATGCATTTCATAATTTTGTCAGGGTTTAGGTGACAGAAGGAAAAGCAAAACTGATCAGTAAATGCAAACCTCAGTAAAGATTTAAAAGACATATGTTTCTGACTTTTACCATTAAACATTATGTTTAAATGAGAATATTAGTCCATATATTTCACACTTCCTCTCCATATCCTGTTTTTGCAGAATTCTTGGCTGACATTTTAGGCAAAGTGATCTGGAACAGGATGGGTGTCCTATCAGTGTGCTGATAGTGGAAAATAGGGAAGTTTTATAATCTTAGAGACAACACTGCAAGAAAACCATCACAAGCCAGTCATGATGTGGTTCTTAAATGACGTGAAACTTTAAACAAGCAGTAGGTTCTCCTCACTGTACCCCGATAAGCCTTCGCTAGGCAGTGTTTCCATGTCTGAGTTGGAGTGGCCCATTACCTCCCCCTCCCCCTCCCCCTCAGCCCTCCCCCTGTGCGACTACAGCGAATGGCATGCCACTCGTGTGCTGATTCCAGCAGTCTACCTCCTGGCATTCGTCACAGGGACCCTCGGTAACAGCCTAGTGCTGTGGGTGTACCTGGGCAGACATACTGGAGGGGGCAGAAAGGGCAGCTGCTTCAGCTCTGAGCAGACCCAGGAACCACCCCCCTGCCCCCCCAGACCCTCCCGCTCCGTGACAGAGTGTCTGATCTCCAGCCTGGCCTTAGCAGACCTCGTGTTCATCATGACTCTGCCCCTGTGGGCGGTGTACACGGCGCTGGACTATCACTGGCCCTTCGGCAGTGCGCTCTGCCGGGTCAGCAGCTACCTGGTGGCACTCAACATGTACGCCAGCGTGTTCTCGCTGACCGGCCTGAGCATGGAGCGCTACCACGTGATCGCACGTGGCCACAGCAGAGGCGACGTGCCTGGTAGAGCAGCCAGGGCCCGGTGGGTGGTGGGGGGCGTGTGGGCAGCATCCTGCATCCTGGCACTTCCCGCACTGCTCCTACGAACTGTGCTGGAGGTGCAGGTGGAGGCTGAGGGTGATTGGCAGGAGGGCGAGGCTGTCACCACACAGTGCTTGTGTGACATGGATTACTCGGGCGTGGTTTCCGACCACCTGGACCCCGCGGCCCGAGAGGAGGCGGAGGTGCTGTGGTCAGCGGCACTGGGGCTGAAGTCGACTCTGCTGGGCTTCCTGCTGCCGCTCACGGTGCTGCTGCTGTGCTACTGCTCACTGGGCCGCCTCCTCTCTCAGCACTTTGGTGTGGGACCCCGGGCGGACCAGGCACGCCAGCGCAGGCTCCTTCGTGTCATCTGCACGCTCGTCCTGGCCTTCGTCCTCTGCTGGCTGCCCTTCCATGCCAACAAAATGCTCTCTGTGCTGGTGGAACTGGAGTTCTTGCCCTACTCCTGCGACTTTGACCGCTGGCTGATGGGGGCCCACCCTTATGCCATCTGTCTGGGCTACGCCAACAGCTGCCTGAACCCTCTGCTCTACGCCTACTGTGATCCGACCTTCCGCCAACGCTGCCAAGGCCTAGTTCGCCACATCTGCAGGAGAGACGGATGCAGGGCTGAGCAAGGGAGAGAGCCCCTCGGCAAAGGCACCATATTACAGTCAGGAACAAACAGGGAAACCGAAGAGGAGGAGCTAGCAGGGGTGCAGGGACACCCAAACTGTACTGAATAAACCCAAACTACTGACTGGACCCAAACTGTACTGAGTAAATCCAAACTACTGACTGGACCCAAACTGTACTGACTGAATGCAAACTGTTTTGATTGGAGGAACCTCAAGGCTTTAGACCACACAGTGGACTGTTATACAACTAGCAGGTATTAATTAATTGTGAAAAAATATCATTTCAGACTACACTTCTCATAGACTTGTGTTTGTGCTGGCCTTGAATACAGCCTCACAAAGGTCATCCCCCTTAACACAGGCATACACAACACTCATTTTAACGCCATTCATAGTACTTGTGTAAATCTTTGTGTGAACAGTGATAAATTGTGTATGTGACGCATATTATTAAAACATCCCCAAAGCTCTGTTTTTATCATCCAGTCTTGTGTGTTCATTCATGCTTATTCATCACAAACCAGCAAGGGCTCACGCCGCTTCATATATTTATTCAACCCAGACATTCATCCAAGGGCTCACACCGCTTCATATATTTATTCAACCCAGACATTCATCAAGGGCTCACGCCGCTTCATATATTTATTCAACCCAGACATTCATCCAAGGGCTCACACCGCTTCATATATTTATTCAACCCAGACATTCATCAAGGGCTCACGCCGCTTCATATATTTATTCAACCCAGACATTCATCCAAATTTACACATAAAATAATCAAGTAGTTAATCCATGGAAAAAAAAACTTTAATGGATTTTCACAAAGAATAAACTGAAAAACACTCCATATGGTCATAAGCCAGTTGTATCCAAATTGAACCAATCAGTTTCCGTACATCTACAGTACTGAAGCCATGGTTCACCCTGACACTCAACCACCTTACATAACTACATGCACTCTCACACGCTTCCCAGGTTTAAGCATAGTACTGTAGGTTGGCCTTCTTCTTTGCCTGCACCTCCAGAATACCCTCCATATAGTCTTCATGATTCAGCTCAGTGGCACCACGACGAAGAGCAATCATGCCCTGGAAAACACACACGTTAAAAATTGCTAACATCAACACGATATTACTACTGAACGCTTAAGAAAAAAATCTTGAAACCACAGATTGAGTGGGCAACAGAAAATCACAAGCAGGAAGGAACAAAGAAATGCTTTTTCCAGTGCTCATCTAACTGATGTGTGACCACACTGCAGGATAATTACATATTAAATGTTCTTACCGCCTCCACACACACTGCTTTACACTGAGCTCCATTGAAGTCATCAGTGCACCGGGCCAGCTCCTCATAGTTCACATCAGGGCTGGACAAGGAGGGGACAGGAGACGGGGACAGAGTTGAGTACTTATGAGAACCTTTTTGTTGAGTTTCTCAGAGTGAGAATGCTGATCCATGTCTGTGGGGCAGCGTGTGCCCGTGGGGCAGCATGTGCCTGTGTTGTCTGTACCTGACGTTCATCTTCCGTGAATGAATCTGCATGATACGAGCGCGGGCCTCTTCGTTGGGCATGGGGAACTCGATCTTGCGGTCCAGACGTCCAGAACGCAACAGTGCAGGATCCAGGATGTCCACCCTGTTAGTGGCAGCGATCACCTGAAACACACAATGTACCTGCCATCAGCACCAAAAGACTGGCAACACCAGTATGTGTTGGTACAGGAACTGTGGACACCATGTGTCTGTGGTGAATGTGGAGCTTGAAGAGAACCAGTTAATAAATAACAGTTAGGAGTAGGGGTGTGCGATATGACGATATAAAATCGTGAATGGCGATAACGAGTGGAGAATCGCAGGCGATCTACCAAATGAGAGAAATCGTATAGATCGCCTTTGCCAATCAGCGCAATGACTTTTTTATACTGGTTCCCGCCGATGCGGCCGACGTAGGACTGACCAATCACAGCGAACTGTGCGTCTTCCACGCCTCCATGTTGTGTTTGTAAAAACTAAAAGTGGACAACCATGGCTGAAAGCCAAACCGAGGAGCTGGTAACGAAGAGGAAATTTACCTCTGTAATATGGAATTGGTTTGGTTTTTCGGTTCGGTTTTCTTCCACGGACCAAGACCAAACTTCCGTGATATGTAAAGTATGCAAAGAACATGTAAAAACGTCCGATGCCAGTACAACAAATTTATTCAATCACTTGAGACGTAGGCATCCCAAGGAATATGCAGAAAGTGAAACAATGCAGGCAGCGGGGGCAGCCGCCTCACAAGCTGCAGCCTCGGTGGTTTATACTTTCACGAGTGACCGTAGCACGCGACTCCGCACATTGCACGCGAACCCCCGCGAACGGCGGAAGCGTTTATACAAGTACTTAAATTTGCCGCTTCACTCCGTGTTCTTTGCAGTGTTGTCGGAAACGATATGTGGTAGTATAAAGAAACACCCCTCGAAAACAGGAAGAAACATTTACCTGACGAATTTTAATGTTGCTTTGTGTTTCAGGTTTGAAAAGTGCTGGAATTTAGATTAAAGTGCTTGAAAATGCTTGAAATTGTAACTACTTCGTTTCACAATAAATAGCTGTCTGACTGAACAGTTCTCCTGTATTACGTTAACAAATACAAGCCTCTTGTAATTTCAGGGTGAAACATGAGAGAACGTAAAGATGTTAAGATTGGGCGCTTTGAAAATAAACAACCATTAAATAATGTGATAAAAAAGCAAATTATTTCGAATCATTTCGACTATATGTATAAATATGTAACTTAATTAAGTTTAACGTGCTGGGAAATATTGTATATTTAGTGCAATAGTGCACTTTTTATATTTATTAGTGTCACTCATTAAAATCTGCTTAGAAAGAAAGCGTTGTAGCCCCCCCCCCCCCCTTTTTTGGATGGAATATCGTGATAAAAAAATCGAAATTGTGATTTTATGTAAAAAAATCGTGCTAAAATTCTTTCCCCATATCGCCCACCCCTAGTTAGGAGTCAATGCCCAATTCTAAATATGAATGTGCGGACATCAACCACAGCTCGCATGAACTTGCTGAACCCCGTGCCAGGTACCCTGACTTGAACCTTAACCCAGGTACCTTGACTTGCATGTTGGGCTGGAAGCCGTCCAGCTGGTTGAGCAGCTCCAGCATGGTCCTCTGCACCTCTCTGTCTCCGGCCTTCTCACTGTCGAAGCGCTTGGTGCCAATGGCGTCCAGCTCGTCAATGAAGATGATGGAAGGGGCTTTCTCCTTTGCCAGCGCGAAGGCGTCGCGCACTAGCTTTGCACCATCTCCTATAAACATCTGCACCAGCTGAGGGCCAGCCAGCTTCAGGAACGTTGCCTGATGCAGAGGAACGGGGCAGGTGGGGCAGAGAGAGAGAAACCACAGACAGACAAATTAGAGAAAGGCCAAAATGTGTATACCATAGGAGTTCATCTCAGGGTAAATTATACTTTACTGTTCAGAGACCGATGATGTAGAGCTTGGGAGAAACAACCCGAAAGCAAATTCAACACCAACACCTGTTCCAAAGAGTGAGCACTTCTCCAGTCTGCATTAACGTTCTACAACCCCATTACACTACCCGAGTGATGGGACTCTATAGCCCTCCGTTAGCCTACCCAAGTGAGAAACGTTATAGCAGCAGCCTGAACTGGTGACCACTGATCTTACAGGTAAATTGAACACGAACAAACGAAGTGCATTTTGGATGACACTGAAAAGCACTGACAAAAAGATAAAGATACACAATGTAATACACCAAGACACAGCATATGGACAAAAGTATTGGGACTCCAGCACAGGCACGCGTCTCTGCACCTACCTTGGTTTGTGCAGCGCAGGCTCTGGCCAACAGGGTCTTCCCGGTGCCTGGAGGTCCATACATCAGAACGCCTTTAGGGGGCTGGATGCCCAGATTCTCAAACTTCTCCTTGTGGTTCATGGGTAGGACAATGGCCTCCACCAACTATGTGCACACACACCAGATATACACACAGACACAAAGACCAGATACATACACAGCACACACACACGAGATCACGATCAGTTCCACCAGCTACACACACACGGTCATTTCACAAGCCAAGATTATGGAAGCCCTTTTACAGATATAAGTCACAAGGAATTCATTTCCCACACAGCTGAAGTGTCAGTGTCAGAGGTGAACATGTGGGCGGAACTGAATGTAAGGGTTACTATCAGACAGACATGTGGGCGGAGCGCTGGTCAGTGCTGGGGCGCCTGTACCTCTTGGATCTGTTTGTCAAGGCCACCGATGTCGCTGTACTGCTCAGTGGGACGCTCATCCACCTCCATGGCCTTCACCCTGGAGTCGTACTCCGTTGGCAGCGTCTCCAGAATCAAGTAGGAGTCCTTATTAACGCCCTGCACACATGCACACACACCAGCACATTTAAACCCAGTTTGCACCATAAGAGAGTGGAGGACTCTGCCTATGATTCTGTACAGTTCCCTTCCTTCTGGTCTCACTTACCACAAGGTCACCCGGCTTCAGTTTCTCAGCATCCACCAGGCCAATTACGGGCAGGAAATACGTCTGCAGATGGTCCAACAACATGCAGTATCAGTACATGTCTCACGGGTGAGACACCCACAGTAACAGGATGGACACAGCATGTTAATGAATAGACACTCTCCATTAAAATCACTCAATCGCTGGGCTGTGAAGGAGGGGCGTGGCCATGGGCTGTGCTACGAGGGAGGGGGAGTGGCCATGGCTGGACCCACCTGCCTGGTGGACGTCTTTATGACCGCACACTTGCCCTTCCTCTGGGAGTCCAGATCGATGTTGGCTCCGTCCTCCTCCTGGTCATTTGGGTCCACGTCCAACAGCTGCACAACAGGTCAACAATGTCCAGACTCACATTACCCAGCATGCACAGCAGAAACAATGCACTACAAGAGAGTTTGCCTCAGTGTACAACCAACAATTATTTTTTAAATAGTATGACACTAACAGCTGCATGCCTGGTTTAAAAGCTACAGGACGAGTACCACCTCACGTGCAACTCTGGTGCCAGTTTGTACAATTAAGCAAGACCAGGCTGACAGGGCAGTTACAAGTTTGGGGAAAAGTAATGTTGTGTGTAACCTGATGTATGTAAAGAATTTGGTCAGATTGTGGTCCCTGAGCCAGTGTTAAGATGTTGTTTAAACTTTTCTTGTAACAAGATTCTGACTCAGAGATCAGTGGTAAAAATAGCAAAGTGTTTAAATAAACTAAAGCCCTACATAAGACAGAGAAGACTTTATATATATTGTTTTTTATTTTGAAATGTGCCATCCAATAACTTCAGCTTTGAAGCTCTAAGCCTCTGAACTGATCTGAAGGTCCAAGTTTACTTAGGTCTGTATAACCTTACTTTACTTAGGTCTGTATAACCTCACTTTCCTTTTCTTGCTGCCTTTTGAAATCTAACCTGCAGCAGCACCTCACTGTTAAAGATCATTTGTCTTGAGTTAAAGGAACAGACCTCAAAAACAAATAGAAACTCATTTATACTCAATTACAGCACCCAGACCGTCAAGACGGTCCAACTCAAAATCTGCATCCTATCCTATTGTCTGAGAACACACACTGAAAGTCCTGCAGGCCTTCAGAGATCAGCGTACTCAAGACTGTCAAAGGAGATGTTTCAACACTTGCCGTTGTTCTTAAATTATATGTCTGTCTATGGTTATTTGTGCTTCTTGGCAAATGTCTAACTTGCAAAACACTAGGTAATGACATTGACTCGTAGTTTAGTAGAAGTCTGACTCAATCTTGAATTCTGGCCTATCTGTACTATTTCCTAGGATGAATTCTGTGATCTGATGCAAAGCACTTTGTAAGTCGCTCTGGATAAGAGCGTCTGCTAAATGCCGTAAATGTAAATGTAAAATCACAAACCCTGGGGGTATCAAATCTGCACATGCGTCTTACCTCTATGACATTGGAGACGAGGTAAGGCAGGGTTTTGTTCACTTTGATTTTCTCTGTGTTTTCTTTAATCTTGTCTTTCATAGCTTGCAGCTCATGGGTGACCCGCAGCACCTCACTCTTCATGATCTGACGACAAACAAGAAGAAACCTGAGTGCTCCATCTTCTTGAGCTGGTTCATCAGGACGTGTTCGGCATCACCGTTTACACGGTACCTTTATTTCGCTGTCCAGTAGTCGTGTCCTCTGGATGACCTCCTCCGTGGACATCTTCAGCACCTCCTCTCCGATACCATCCTGTCAAAACCAAGAGGTTACGCTTAGTCCAACTGGGCAACAGTGAACTGCGCTCATAAATACATATAGACTCATTATAAACACGTAGCTTTGGTTTCTCGACCCTTCGCTCTTGTAACGTGAATGTACGCTTCAATTATCAGATAAACCCGCTTCCTGTTTGTAATCCAACACTTGCTACCCAGCTAACAATCAAGGGTGCTAAACGCATCAGACTATGTTGCTTTGCGAACAGCCGTGTCTATATGAGCTGCCAGATACCCCCGGGTTGGTCTTAATCACTACGTACCGAGTCCTGGCCCAGATACCCCCGGGTCGGTCTTTAACCACCCCCCGGGTCGGTCTTTAACCACCCCCCGGGTCGGTCTTTAACCACCCCCCGGGTCGGTCTTTAACCACCCCCCGGGTCGGTCTTTAACCACCCCCCGGGTCGGTCTTTAACCACCCCCCGGGTCGGTCTTTAATCACCCCCCGGGTCGGTCTTTAACCACCCCCCGGGTCGGTCTTTAATCACCCCCCCGGGTCGGTCTTTAACCACCCCCCGGGTCGGTCTTTAATCATTTCGGGTCAGTCTTTAATCATCCCGGGTCGGTCTCTCACAGGGAGAATCAGCTCACCCATTTTCACTGAGTCACGCTGGAAGACTGAACACCAGCCAGGCTCGCTAGTGAACTACACACCCGATTTAATACGGTTAGTTATCCAGCTACAAGATACAAATAGTGTCTAGCTGACGCTGCTGATTGTATTAATTTAAAAAAGCATATAATTACAACAAATTAAAACAAACCTCCACTTCATCCCAAACTGATCGGTCATTCAGGGACGACATCTTGCAACCACCGACTGCTTTTCCTTTACTGCGTTCATGGAGCTTTAACCGTGGGGGTGAGGGACGACTGCCGCCTCCCGGCTCGGAGGAGCACTGCCTGCATACTTCACTAACACGTTTTTGTCAGGTATTTCTCTTTGGACAAAACGTTTTTTCTCATATAATCGATTCCTGGTTTAATGCCCCATCATAGGGTAACATTCGAGAAATTCGTTTTTTGTGCGTATACCGCAAATCTACAATCATTTAATTACGGTTCGTTGTAAAACACATAGCTATAACAATTACAAAGTGCACAACGTATTGATCTCAGATTTTCACTTATGCTGTTCACCATGTTGACTGGTTGTAAAAATGTGGATGTAGTTATGTTGATTGTAAAAACGTCCTTAGGTTTTGAGAAAGGGGTACATTAATATTATGCTTTCACTTGTATTCATTCATTATATATATATATATATATATATATATATATGTATGTATATAATATACACATACATATATACATACACAAGCACAATTTTAACAACTATATGAATATTATATATATATATATAGAGAGAGAATGTAAAAAAAATGTAGCGAAGCCACATCCAGAGATAAATAAAAAAAATAAAAATATAAATGCATGTTTTATTTTAGTTTTCACAAATTTCTAATATCAAGTTCAAATATGTTTAAACCTCCGTAAAACCTCCGTATTTTGTACATTTTGTTTTTCATGTAAATATCCATGATGAGGCGATGGAACAAATATGGTCTACAGGTCAAGAAAAGGAGCACTTACATTTATTTGGATCAATTGTATGTTAATACAAATATACAACCACACGTGCCTGACCAGGGAGCCAGAGAGAGCAGTGAACATGGAGCCCTCTCAATCCTGCATGGAACTGGGTGTGGAGACACCACACATGGATTAGCTGCTATGGGTGAACTCTCCATGGGCTTGACCCTTGACCTGTGGCTGGGACACCAGACACATCTCGGCACCTCAGGCTGCACGACAACATCCCCACGCAGGCAGCAGATAATGAGCCATTAACACAACTCATTCAACACAACTCATCTCAAGAGCTACATGCACAGCTCTGGCACAGTAAGTTCTTTCTTCAGTCCACCAGTCAGCGAGGATGGACACGCTGTGAGACAAACACCAGGATAAGCACCTTCCAATGAACTTCATGAAGCAATGGTAACGCCTGGACCCCCGCCCCTATATTCACTGTGAAATGCGCCTGGAAAGGAGCCACTCTGGATTGGAGCTTGTGTGCGTGAGATCACCGCAATCGACCACCCGTCCCCAAACCATCTCTCCTGCCCCAGGTCAGCGGAAAACCAGCAATACATTTCCAGACTGCAGTCTACTGCTTGAGTGGTTTTAAAACACAATCACTGAGGATGGCATTTGTGTAGCATCTATACAAATTATTAGACACATTAAAAGAACGCCTTTATGTTTCCAAATCAAAACAACTCCATGTGAAAATAATGGAAATTTAATATTTTTTTAAACATGGACAAAAAAAATATATAATTAACAAGTACATAAAGGACTAGGAGATCCCCCACAAGACAGTCAGACCATCCTGTTTATATTATCATATTTAAAGACTACGGCGCTGGTCACCCATTCAGAAGAATCGCTTCTGGCCAAGAGAATACGTCTTCCCCACTGGAACCTTCCGGAAGAATAAACTGTTGCCTCTGCTCATATTGCACTGAAAGACGGAGGGAGGGAGAGGGGGGTGGGAGATGTACAAACACAGTTAGATAAGAGTCCTGCTTCCTAGACACCAGTGCAGGAACGATTAACCTCTGTCTTATTCAGCCCTACAACAAAGTTCTGAGTTAGGGTTAGGATTAGCTCAGGTTCTAGGTTAGGATTAAGATTATGTTAGCTCAGGTTCTGGTTAGGGTAGTCCAGGTTCTGGTTAACAGCACCTGGCTGCTACTGCCAATCTTCGTCCCTGTAGAACCAGTGTGGGTGGATCTCACCTTTCACACCTTGACGCTGCATTTTGGTTTTATTAAATAATGAGATTATGTAATGTCATGTGGGGTACTTCATCTGAGGTTATATATACCAAATATTAAGACCTTCTAAGAGCAAGATGATACATAAAACTGACTGAGTGAGGGTGTGTCTGAGGGGCAGAACCCAGCTCAGTGAGTGTGCGTCTGTTTGCTGACCTCTCGGCTCAGGTGTCTCCAGCAGTCAAGCCAGGTTGGGTAGATTGCAGCATAAGGTGGGAGACCCCCAGCCAACCTAAAGCAGGAGAGAAAAATTGGTTTTTTTCTTTGACTGAGGAAAGCCAGAGAATCACCCACAGCCTCACAAAAGCTGCTCACCAAGACCATGTCACGAGTGTGAGCGCCCGTGTCACGAGTGTGAGCGCTCGTGTCACAAGTGTCCTTTCAGTAGTAGTGCTACAGGGTAACTAAGGAACCCAAATCTTAAAACTGCTCAAACTGGGACAAAAGGTAAAAAACACAAATTATACAGAGTATGTACATTTGATATTAAGATCCAGATAGCACTCACCCACAGTTATTGACTGCCATTAGGTTGGACACCAACACAAAGGGATACGTGAGCATACTCGCAAAAAACTAGATGGAGAGAATCGCAGATATTAGACTGGCCATCAAAGACCACTGCAGGTGGAACCTCAAAACCAATGACTGGTCCCAGTCCAAGTTACTCACCCCAGTCACAGCCTGAGCGCAGTTCTTAATCTCGCCTGTGTGACTCATCTACAATGGAAAGGGAGAGAGAGACAAAAAAGACACAGGATATGCTAGAAAATTCTTGAAAATTATTCCCCACCAATACATTCAACACTTTGAGCAGTTTCAATTACAGACGGGTTCTATTACGGACATACGGGGTTCCAGCACACCCCAGGCACACCCAACATCACACACTTACTGAGTCATCAATTGCGTACGTGTTGATGAGATGAGCAAGCATGTTGCAAATCCAGAGAGACAGTATGTCGCCGAGAAGACGCGGGATGAGGCCACTGTGGGACACACACACACATATACACACACACACACACACACACACACACACACACACACACACGAGGTGCAGAAACAGGTAATCCTGATGGTCAACACCCTTTAGCCCCATCAACACCCACATTAACATCCTCACAATGATTTTAGGACTTACGCAAAAAATCCAAGTATTCCTTCCTCCCTGTAGATCGTAACAATGGAGTCAAAGACACCACTGAAACGACAAAGAAACAACATCAGCAAACTAGACACCACTGAAACGACAAAGAAACAACATCAGCAAACTAGACACCACTGAAACGACAAAGAAACAACATCAGCAAACTAAGACGAACGTGGAGAGAGGGGGGGGGGGCACAGGAGAGGGGGGGGGCGGCACAGAGGAGCCCCAGACTGACCTGTACTTGGCTTCTCTTCCAATAAACTGGACCATGCACCGAAGAGTGATCACTAGAAGCGTCCACAAAAATGCATCACTAACACGAACATGTCTAGGACAACCACACAGGTCTATAGCAACCAAACTGAGGTGCAGATGCAGGAGCCGTACCGTGGAATGGATGTGTGACTATTGTAGCGCAGGAGCGTGCTATGACCTCCTTGGTTGTCTGTGGCGATGAGAAAGAGCGCAGCATGAGAAACACACACGCCCGACTGACCTGTACAAGCACGCACACGCACACGCCTGACCCACCCACGCACGCACACGCCCGACCTGCGCACGCACACACACGCACACGACCGACCTGTACAAGCGTGCCCACCCACCCACATGACCTGTACAAGCACGCCCACGCCCGACCTGCGCACGCACACGCCCGACCACGTCCGACCTGCACAAGCACACACACACGCACCCGCCCGACCTGTACAAGCACACATTCATTGGGTCAATAATGAGCTGTAGGACTCACAATTACAACTGCTACAGATCTACTCAGTTTCCAACAAACTCCATGATTTAACAGAAATATAGTCATATATACTCACCAGCCATTTCCTTGGAGATCCCCACCCCAGTAGAAACAGGTTATACAATTAGGTTCTGTTCTCCATGTCTGGGGCACCATTCTCAACCCAGCAGTGACCTCATGTAAAAACTACAGCCCCATTGTCATGCCCCTGTTAACCTCTACAGTCCCACTGTGGCTTATGTACTACAGCTGCACAAATTCTAAAACAGAAACATAAAAGATCAATATACTAATTTTGAAGACCAAACTAATAAAAAGACCAAGAAACAAACATCTAGTAACGTGAAGACAATGAAGTCGTCTGTGTGTTGTTGTTCCAGAGTAGGAAGTCCTGCAGGTGCCTTCACGCACATGACACACAGTTAAATGTCCACAGTAGGCAACAACACTCTAATCCTACCAATGAGACTCACCTCATTGACTACATGTTCCAGAGAGCCCTCCTCCACCTTCTGGCCGCTACGCATGACCTGGAAGAGGAAGAGAAGTCTGGACAACCAGCCTGACCCACCTGGTCCTGAACATGCTTAAGACATTCAAACTTCTACAGTGAAACCATGTGTACCTAGGATGTGGTACAAAAATAGGGCATCACAAGTGACTTCTGAAGATCTTATGAATATTATTAAGGCTTGTCACTTCTAGGTAATAACACATGATTTATGAAGTGAACAAGTGAAGAGGACCTTACCTCAAATTTGCTTTCCTGGCATTTCTGGGGAGGATGTTAAAAGTTGAGTTAATATAGCCGTTTATATGTAAACTTCTCAGCTGTGGTCATGTGACTGTGCAGGAGCAGGTGACCACAAACAAGACAATGAGAAACTTGGAGCCCATGCTGCTTCTCACCAGTCTGCTCTCGAGGAGCTAGAGAACTTTAGGGCAACGATGGAAACAGCCCTAACTAAGGTAAGAATGCTAATGCTGCAAAAGTTTCATCAAACATGCCACAGAAAAGAAGCCACAGCTTGAGTCCTACCTGCAGCACTTGACTGTGAACAACGGTGCCCATGGTGCCTGCACAGAGTCTGGGCACCAGACCGCTGAACAGACCCAGCTTCCCATCCATCTTTATTATGTGTTTAGCTGTTAAAATAACAAAATCAGTTCAAGTTTAACAATTTCACACACATCATTCACTGCTAAAGTACACACACCTTTACCATCTCACTGTACTCTAGTAGCAAACAACTCACTGGTCACTAAGCAAAAACTCAAAAGCACACAACAGGCATCTCTGCTCTGTCTCAAGGGTATGAGAGCTCAAATAGAAAATACAAATTCAACAAAGTTTGTACTGGAACACAAACTTCTTGAACATACATTATTTACCATAACTATAACTATAGAACCACCTTCTGACCACAAATACGGACTTGTGCTAACGGGCCGCCCAATGGAGTATGGGTTCCCTTTTGAGTCTTGGTCCTCCCGAGGTTTCTTCCTATTCCCCACCATCATAGGGAGTTTTTCCTCACCACTGTCGCCTTTGGCTTGATCATTAGGGATCTGGACCCATACTATTGTAAAGCTGCTTTGTGACAACATGTGTTGTAAAAAGCGCTATATAAATAAATTTGACTGATACTGTATCCACAGTTTGAGATCACTGCAATGTGCATTTTAAAAAACAGATACAGTACAAGTATGAGAAGCACCACACAAAATCCTAGAGTTAGGGAAACATTAATCTTACCATATGAAAATAGCCCTGGGAGCTGATACACCTGTCTGCCAAACAGATTCCTGCCGAGAGTTGGGGGAAGAGGCTCGTGCCCAACCTGAGGGTGATGAGAAGAGCATTATGAACATGCCAGGGTCCAGGAAGGACATTATGATCATCTCTACGTGGAGAATGGGATCAGAGACTGAAGATATCTGAAGGAGCTGCTCAAACTTCACACAAGACATCCTCACTGGTGAGAAGAGACATGAACCAGCAAAGAGGCTACTTAACCTCACCATTAACCAGAATTAAAGCGTGAAACACCGACATGTATCAAATAAGAGTTAAACGAGCCTTCCTGTTAAACTAGCCTTACGGGTATTTTATCACAATGTAGAAAGTGTGGCCTTAAAGTCATCTCGAAGAATGAGACAACTCCCTGTGTGTGTGTGTGTGTGTGTGTGTGTGTCCTGGAACAAACAGCAGGGGCGGTGTACACCATCAACATTCATAAATACAACAAGAGTGAGCTGGCTCGGTCAGCAGCCTGGCCAACGTAGTCTAACGTGACCCAAGCAGGAGTGTGTTGTTTAAAACCATCACACACGCAGAAGAGCTGTGAGCAGCCCACCAACTTTTAATCCAACACTGCTGACAGCTCAATGACAGCAACCTCCTCACATTTACCGCTGGATAACCAACCAACTAACAAGCTACGGCTCCCCAGCCGGGTTTTCCCCGTGCATGTCCGTACACAGCCGCGTCTCGCTGCAGCAGGGAGGTGGGGGTTGAGCTGGGCTGGGCAGGTCTGACCTCCACCACCACCATGTCGGCAGCACGACCAGATAAAGCCTTCACTCCGTGCTGCACTGACTCGATTAACGTATGTTCGCGTAGATATGAACCGCAGCGGTGTTCGTACCTGCACCAAAACCTTGATGTACATGAGAGGCTGGGAGAGCACCGTCAGCCCGGACCCCAGGATCACTTGACCACATGTGTCCGCCATTATGCACCGTCCCCCTGATTCTCCAACTGTCACCCCCGTCACGTGATAAAGGGTCGACGACGTGCCCCAATCACGTGATCGGATCGGTTGCTGGAAAATCATGTGACTTTTCCGTCAAAATAAAAGCCAGCACGGGAAACCTGTATAAACGGTTGCTGAAAGACAAACAAAACAGACAAAGGAACAATATCTATGGAAGTTATTCTGTCTCAATATTAAAATGAAAATGTAATACGCATTTTCATTTACATGTTCCACTCATACTTTGAGCTCAAATTCAAATGGAATAGTTCCATTTACATTTGCAATGTGGTACACGTCTATTCACATTTCAATTACACATACATTTTGATGCTTTATTTGCACCTTTATTGAAATGAAAATATATTTCCTGATTTGAATGATCAAGTTAATTTGTCTAATTTGACTAAGAATCTAATTTGACTATAATTTTAATGTAGTATATACGGAAGAGGATTAGGGCCACTATAAAAAAAAGCCGGGGGGGGGGGGGGGGGGAGCATTGGAAAAAAAGGGCAGCCAGAATTCTGAGATTAAAGTCAGAATTCTGACTAGAAAATAATGCCATAACATTACGGAAAATACAAAGAAAAATAATAGAAAACAACAATATTTCAAAATATTGATAGGGTAAGTTTATCAACGCTGGACCGTGTCTTGCGCAGAAATAATCTGAGGATGAAGCAGGTCTACAGGCTGCCTTTTGAACGCAATTCAGAAAGAGTCAAAGATCTGCGATATAACTATGTGCAAGTAAGCCCTATACAATCTCACAACTGATGTATACACTCAACACTGTATAAATGATACATATTTCAGTATTGTAATCATAATGATTGTGCTTCACAATAGTGACTCCTCCATGTCTATTTCTGATACTGTCATGTGTGTTTCAGAGAATCTTTGAGCTAGAGGTGGACGCAGTGGACCACCAATTCATCTTCACTGATGAAGTTGGATTCAGCCTCACAAAAAGACGGAGGAGGGGGAGGAATATAATTGGCCACTGTATGTGCAACTTTGTGTTGGGTGGGATGTACACTGTGTACATTGCTTTTGGGGGGAAAAAATAAATATATTTGCTACTGTGTATGTGTGTTCTGAGTATAAAAACACTACTCTAAAATATTTTACAACACACTTATGTATTTCCTGTCTGTAAATAACACTGAACAAAAAAGTCATTATGATGAATGGAGAAGTGTTTTACATTGAGCACATCAGTGTTCAACTGGTTCTTATAAAAATGCCTATTCATATGATGGTTTGTGTGTTTCATCTGAGAACAAAATACCATTTTGAGAAGAGATAACATTATTCTGAATGTAAAGTTTCATTTTGAAAGAGAACTGAGGGGTTTTGCCCATTGTGTGTGTTTTTTTTAATTTGTCTGTAGAGTTCTTAGAGTATGAGGCATGCTTTCAGACAATGTGTGTAAACAATCGAGAAAAGCTGTAATGATTTAAGTGAGTTTCTAGGTGGGTGAGGGGTGCCAGAAGACACCATTTCAATAATGGAAGAGCAAAAGGTGAGTAACAAAGTTTGTCGACTGGCACTTTTTTCTCAGCAAGTTACCGTTACTTGTTAGCTTATAATGTTAGGTAAAAAAATAGGCCACATCTCACATTACATCAAAGTCGGTGAATTGACGGGTTTTTGAGTATTATTGTACTTCTTTTCAATTTGAGTACGTTTACTACAGCAATTAAGCAGCACGTTATGAGCGCTAGCCGCCTGCTAATATCAGTTTAAGACTGTTCAAGACTGAAATCACAATTTATACTCTATGCTAGCCTAACTCAGCACGGTTCAAGTCAGTAGCCTGGCACTGCACCGGGCTGAGAATTTCACCGGTTCGCTATTGGGAATGACTGTTACCGGGCGTATTGTATACAACATATAAATAAATAATAACAGAATAATACCAGCCAGCAAACACTAAACCATTTGCTCAATGGAACTCTGTGTACACATGGTTATTTACTGCTGGATGCAGTGAGAGAGTTTGATTTATACTTTCTTTTGTTTGCTTAAAGGTCATACTGTAGCTCCCTTGTCCTATTATTGTATTTGTCCCAGAATACATGGTTTTCCTGTTAATTGGAGACACTGACACAGCTTGAGGTTACTGTTTGTTGGGATTTGGTGCTGTATAATTAAAATTGAATTGAATTGTTTTGCAATGTGAACTTTGAAGAAAATGATTCGTTTCTTTCTTCTTCTTTGCAGATTGACAGTGCTGTCATAGCACTGATGGATGACGCAGCTCTGGTAAAATACATCCCCTCCTCGGAGACCGCATTGCCATCTTCAATTTCTGCAAAAGCAAGCAACCAGTCTCACAAAGAAAACAAGGACTTTTGTGAAAGGCTTGGACCCTGGAGTGACAGAAACGGTGCCTGCAATGTCAGAGTTAGATGACTTAATTTGATTGTAGGACTGTCTTGCAGTAACAAAGAAATACCGTATTTTCTGGACTATAGAGCGCACCTCAATATAAGCGGCACCTACCAAATTTAACTGAACTGATCAGTTTCTGAACGGTGCCTGTAGCATTTCATGTGCGACTGTTTTGGCTTTCAGCCGGTGTTGTGTCGAATTCCGACTCCCCTCGTGTATCCGCACATAAAGACGCTACAGATTATATTGTCGATTTATGTTTCTATGCATAAATAAGAGCTAGACTTTAATTATCCATCACAGCAAACTACACAGCATTATCTATGTCCAAAGCCACACTGGCTCAAGGGTGTTATTTTAAATAAAATACACACTGGCTATGTTCACCTCTGACCACGACTTTGCAGTATTACAGCAGTATTATGTCTAAATGTGTAGTTAGGACAAAACTAGAGTGCCCAATAAACTAAGTTATAGTCACTGTAACTCCCTAATATCATCTGTAGTGTCTTTATGCATGTGCAAAGGAGGGGACTCTGAATTTGTTTTTACGGTTAAAACAAATATTTAAATAGCGATGAATCAAGCCCTAGGACCACGCAGAAAACGACTGCTCTGAGTTCTCGTGCTGAACCCAACCCCCCCCCCCCCCCGTCCACGTTCGACACACACACCCACCCCCCTCCCCCTTGCACCCCAGTTCTCAAGCCATTTGTGTCCCCCCCACCTATGAAATCAACATTTCGTCCATGGCTGCTGCTAAATGAAATTGAGCACTTTCTTCTTTGATTTACAACTTTGACCTACCACCTGATTCACTTTCTGCTCCGCCCCCTGACAGGTGAAGAAAATTCTACAGAAAAGCCGCACCTCGGTATAAGCCGCATCGTTCAAATTGCGGGGAAAAAAGTAGCAAATTAGGAAAATACGGTATTTCTGAAACCCAATGAATAAAATACCAAGGACAGTTATCCTCTCCTAATCCTCAAGATGGTCGAGTTTATGACCAAAGAACTACATAAACTAGATGAAAAATGTGAAGACCTGGAGTCTAGATCACGATGGCAAAATCTGAGGCTTGTCGGCATTCCGGAGGACTCCGGCTTTATGGTGACGGCCTCAAACATTTCCAAACTTTTACAAGAGGCTTTCTCTCTAGATGAATGTCTGCGGGTGGACAGGATGCATCGCTCCCTGGCTCCGAAACCTCAGCACGGGGGCGTTCTCGTCCAGTTATAGCCCGTCTACATTATCATGAAGATTGTGCGACCATCGTAGCAAAATCTAGACGAACGCAGCGGCCTACAGCGTCTGGCATCACTTTCTCTGCGTTTTCAGATTTTACCGTTAAGGTGGCGAGAGCTCGAGCAGCATTTAACGACGTACGCAACCAACTTCGCTCGGTAAAACCATTCTTATCAATTGGAAAACAAAAAAGGACCTGCATATTACTCATTACAAAAATGTATTACTTGATCACATCTGTCTGGAGAGAATGTCTGCTTCCTCTAAAGACCAGTTGGAGGAATTTAATTCTCTTTGGTTCCCACTGATCAGTTCCATTAGCTAGTCGGGGTGGTTGGCGGGGGCTTCAGCACCCGGAGGGCCGGTTGGTGGTTAGGCGTCCGATAAGGTTAGGCGTCCTTGAGCTCTGCTCTACCGCGAAGACCCCGGAGAGCGAGTTCGGGGAGGAGGAGTCGGAAGATGAAGAGGAAGACCAGGCTCCCACGGTTTGTTCCGCCCCCACTGTATAGTACGGTGAGGGTGAAGGGGGAGAAGAGGAGGACTATCCCCCCTCCGTATGCTCCGCCCCACCGAGTATTACGGTGAGGGCGAGGAGAAAGACCATCCTCACTCCGTATGCTCCGCCCCCACCGAATACTGCGGTGAGGGCGAGGAGGAAGAAGACCGTCCCCCTTCCGTGTGCTTGGGTTTTACCGAGTACACGGACAGCGAGCTATTGACGGAGGAAGAGGATGAGGGGAGCTCGCTCTATTCGGAGTGCTCCTCCAAGTCTGTGAGGGGGAGGAGGAGGCCAGAGGAGGGCGTATCCCCCGAGCACTCTGAGGGAAGCACCATGGACTACTCCAGGGGTGGCAGCCCGGAGGAGCCCATGAGCTGGAGCCTGGGCAGTGAGGAAGAAGAGGAGATGGAGGTCGCTCCCGCTGTCGGGTCCAGAGAGGAAGAGCGAGGAAGAGAGGGATTCCCCCGAGGTGGTTCCCCTGAGAGAGAGAGGGCGGGTCGACAGACCTACCCCGCGGAATGCCCCCCGAGGGCTTCCACAGAAGCCGGTAGCGTGCCCACCGGGAGGGATACAGGAGCATCTGCCAGCCACGCCTCACCCGGTGTAGGGTTTGCTGCGAGGGCGGGGAGAGGACCGCCCACCGCAGTGCCTGCACTCTCCTCCTGGTGCGAAGCCTGGCACCATTTACATGTCTGTCTGTCCCTGTGTTCGTGTGTATTCCCGTATGTCTGCCTAATCCCATTTTCCCTCTCATGCCGCTGTGTGTGAATGTTCCTGTTTGTGTGTTCGTCAACGTGCCTGTATGTTTGTCTAACGTGTTTTCCCCTGTCTTCCCAGGGAGGGTGTTCTAAGCAGTTCGTGGCGGACTCTCCACCGAGGGCGGTCATCTCCCAGGTGCAGGACTGAGAGCTTCGGATCCGCCCATCGATGTGGGTTCGGGGCACTTGGTCCTGTTGGCACCCCGGGACGGGTAGTGCCCTTGGTGGGGGAGTCTGTCACGTTGAGGTCCCCGACCCCTCCCTTGTGTGTTTACATTGTCTGCGTCTGCTCGTCTATGTCAGTGAATCTCCGTAGGTGCGGTTGTGTCTTGTGCTGATTCGTCTCACCTGTGGCTCGTCTCGTCATCACATGGGGTTTATGTGGTTGTCTATTTAATGTGTGTTCTGCTAGGATTAATAAAGCACATTAATAAATCACACCCTGCAGTTGCACAATCCAAATGAGCGCAGCTGAACTCGCTACAGGATCAGCATCTGCCGAGATTATAATGGCTACTAAAAAAACTTCAAAAGTACTTTGAAAAAGATAAATATGAATCAAACAAGGTAAAGTGCACGTTATGTCATCAACGTCTTTAATTTCGCACGACATCAACCAACATGGCATACCATTTAAAACGGGTAAGGCGAAAAAAAAAAAACCAGTTCAGCCGTTTGTTGTTTCGGTCGCGGTGCGTCTTGGCAAGTAGGCCTATAAACATTTTTTGTTGTTGTTACTTGAACCTTTACTTATATATTTTTTTGCTGTTGCATGGCAATTTTTTTTATTTTCAGGCAGGCATATTTTATTCAAAATATTTCTGACATTTTGCATAGTGCCTGTCTGACAGTTCGATATGCGCACTGAGCACTGACGGTTAATGGTCTCTGGGTCATTCCAGGATTTTGGTAAATTTCCTGTCCCACCACTTAAATTTCAAATGTACATATCCAAAATATCTAAATGACATTTTTTTTTACAATGTACTTGTTATAAGACAAATTGTAAAATTTGGTGGAAAAATAAGCTCCTTAGATATTATTCAAAAGACAGAATACCTAGGGACCACCTCAAAAAATGGCCATTTTCTCTTGTCCCACACATTGGGTGACCAACTCCTTTGCCAAATTTAACAAATAAAATAAGCTCTAAATAAATTACTTCCTCTTGTATATTGTTGAAATGCATCTCCTTTACTTATGAAAACAACTTCTTTGGTCTACATTGTATTGCATGTTACTGTAACGTGGCTTGCGCCACGAAGCGGGGAGACGGACACAAATGCTGAGATGAGCGAGATTTAATGAAGGGAATACCAAAATCAGAGTCGAAAGGACAGGCGTGGGTCAAACCGGGAGGGCAGCCAGAACAGGTAAGGTACACGGGCATAATGGGACAGGGAACTTAAACACGACGGGAGACACGGAGCAGGCAGAACAAACACGGAAAACAGAAACACAGCGTAAACTCACGAATGCACGAACCGACAGGATGAACAAACCAACTGATAGACAAAACAACCGACAACCAGACAGAGGAAATACAGGGACTATATGAACACGGAACTAAACTGGGGACAGGTGCTAACAATGACACAGGGGCGTGGTAACAAACAAGGAATCCATCAAAACCAACGAGCAGGGCGGGACAAACAGGCAGGGAACACGGACATGAGGGGACCCAGAGTGACAGCTACGAGAGGGGGCGTTGTCCTACGTGACAGTTACAGTTTTTACACTATTAACTTGTGTCCCACAACATGCGCGCAGCCCTGTTACCATAAGGAATTTTATCTGGCAGAGAAAGAGTTAAAAATATTTGTTTACTGGCACAAAGGAATTTGCATCACAAGGACATTTCCTGCCCACAGGGCAAGAAAAATGGTAAGTGCTCTAACAATTTTTAAGGTTTTTTTTCCAAATATGTTTGTCCAAGTTGTGTGTGTCACTCAGTGAATGCAATCCTGTTCCTCATATTGTAAGACTAATATTGAGTAGAGTCAAAATTTACTTTATATACTTATATAACCATATTTGTCCTTGATCTTGTATACATAGCTAAATTTTACAGATAGCATCTGATCCTGGCGTAGACCACAACTTAGACTAAATTTGCAACTCTGTTACTGCATACCAATTTACTGCACACCAATCTAATAAAGAAAAAACTTCCATATCTGAGCTTGACGAATCAAACTTTTTGATAGTATAGAACAGGGGTAATCAATTAAATCTTTCCGCGGTCCATTTTTGGCAGATAGCTCAGACCTTAGGTCCGGGTCCGCGGTGGCGAACGAAAGTTGTTGAGCGGGGGGGGGACGAACGTAACACTCAAATGGGTGGTGAACGTAACACTCGTCTGAAAATAAATTCTCCGGTTTAAAATATAGTCTCCCATTAAATTTTTTTTGGCATTTTGGGTCCGTATCCAGTTAATCAGGAATGTGATTGGGTCCGGACAGGACGGCGTTCGGGTCCGGATCCGGACCGTGGTCCGCCATTTGGTGATACCTGGTATAGAACCTGTAGCTAAGAAATATATGACTAAAAATGATCAGATTGAAGATCAAATTTTCAGAAGTGACCACCCCTGAAATGTACCAAAATCCTGGAATGACCTCTAACGTTTCATAAAAAAAAAAAAAAAAAAGCTGAATAAAGCCAACCTAACATGTTTATTCGTTTATCTGAGTGTTTTAGGTTTTTACTTTGAAGTGGAAAAAAGTCCTGAATGAGAACGGGATCCCGTTTAAGGTGCTCTAGATAAAAAAAAAAAACCCGATTCGACTAAAGGGAAAATCTGACGAATCAGATTCGACTATGAAAATCCTTCGTTGAAAACACCTCTATTGTTCACCATAACTTGCTGATGCTTGCTAATTTTCTGGCATTGATTATTATTATTCGCACTCGGAATTCACAGAAAACAGCCAATCAGAAAGCAGTAACGGATTTTGACCAATGACATTGTTCCTGCTGCTCCTCTACATTTTCATTGGTTGGGAAAGGCGTGATGTACACATCTGTACTGCAGAATGTTGTCAGCAATTCTGCATCTGGTCTTGACCTTGACTATCTCAACTTTATTTGTACACACGAGCTGATTATTATTGATGCCCTGGCAGAACAAATTGATATACCTGAAGTGATAGTGAATGCTCTCCGAGAGCTGTGAACCTTGGTAAGAGGGCAGGTATAAAACGAAGTACCTTCAGTTGAGTTGGAGGCAGTTCAAGGAATAATGGGGCGTCCTAAATTTAACATCACAATGCAAAGGCTTAAGTCCTTGCTGGACATCCAACTGCCTGTCTCATGCATAGCAAAATTACTAGGAGTTAGTGAGAGAACAGTTTTTCGCAGGATGAAGGATTTTAGTTTCTCTGTGTTAGTCATTCAGCACAATGAGTGACCAGGAACTAGATACAGTAGTATCCAACATCAAGACTGAAATGCCTCACGTGGGTTACAGGTTAGTTATGGGGAGATTAAGGTCTTTAGGTCACAGGATACAGTGGAGCAGATTAATGGCATCTATGCACAGGGTAGATGCAAGTAGAATTTTGTCCCGTTAGGCTGTGTGGTAAGAAGAAGCTATTCTGTAAGGGCACCCCTCTCTCTTGTTCATGTGGATACAAACCATAAACTCATAAGGTTGGTTGTTTTCTATTTGTGCCTGAAAAATACACTGATTAATAGAATGCAAGTAAGAAAGTCTGCTCTCTCTCTCTCTCAAACAGGTATAACATTGTCATTTTTGGGGGCATTGATGGCTATTCAAGAAAGGTGGCCTTTTGACAGTTTAGTGATCTCTACTGCATGTTTTAGGTGGCTATTGTCACGCTATGGCGAGCCCCCTACTGGTCGCCCCCGTCTACAGCGGCAGCTTGTCCTGTGGGTGTGGTGTTGTGTTCGTCCCTCAGGTGGGCAGAGCCCGCAATCCGTCTCACCTGAGGGTCGTTTGTTTGTTTATATATGTCTTGTCTTTGTACCAGTTTACCGCTGGTCATTATATCCTTCATTTGGATCAGTTCACGGGTTTTTGGTTTGCGCACTTTTCTATTAAACCATCCTCTTTCCCTGAGACTTGGCGTGATCGCTTCCATTTTATTTCGCTCACCCTGCCCGTCACAGCTATAATATTACATGCTATGTTCCTTTTATGTGTAGATAATGTACTTGGATGTTGCCAACAACAACAAGGCATCAACTGGGCTCATCTTTTTTTTTAACTCTGTTGAGATTAATGGTTTGCCGTCAAGGTAAGTTATACAATTTTTTAAATGTGTATGTTAACCTCACTGTTACATGCTTATTAACACAGTGGTCTCTTTGAAACTTTTTTATCTTCATGCAAGGGTCAGAGGGGATCAAGGTGTGGAGAACCTTGAGATTGCTAATTTTATGTTCACTGTGAGGGGAACAGATCGGGCAAGTTTCATCTCTGGAAAAAGTGTGCACAACCAAAGGTAAGTTGAAGTAATGTGACGCCGAAGGCGTCGGGACAGAGGCAGCCGGAGACGCAGGTGGAATGAACGGGGGTTTATTCTCCATAATGCGGCAAAGAAAAACAAACAAGCAATTAGATCGCTCTCTGCGATTAAGGACGGCAGCAGCTTGTGGTACAGCGCGTGGACGGTCCAATAAGGCTCTTGATACAATGTGCAGCACTGGACCAGACGACCTGCGGGCTTAAAAAGAGCAACATAATTGTGCACAGGTGTTAGTATTCTGGAGAATGTGATGGTGGGAGTGGTTGTGTTCTCGGGGGTGTGTGCTAGGATCGGCTGCTGGCCGAGATGCGCGCCCTCCGGTGGCGACCCGGTCCCCTCACCGTGACAAGTAAGCCAAGCTTCTAGTAAAATAATAACACAAGCTGAGCAGTGCTTTATTTTAATGTACAGTAATTAATATTGTGACTCATAAGTAAACTTTAACATAAATATTGCCATGTACCAAAATGTAGCTATTTGATATAAAAACTGAGAACCAACATTTATCTTAAGCAAAAAATGTTTAAACCTTTGAAAACTTTTAGAATCGAACGACTGTGGCGTGATTTGTGGACAGCAGTGACGTGCACATATGATGCCCTGCATAGCCTGGAAGAAGACGGGTGGCTGGACATCTCAAACATGCTACACATGTTCCTTGTGCATTATGTGTTTCTCCCTCGTCTCCACAATGACCTTCAGTCCTTTGCTGAGGGCTGGAACCATCACCCTCTCCACACAGAGGGAAACATGACTCCTCAGATTTACTTCAGTCCTTTGCTGAGGGCTGGAACCATCACCCTCTCCACACAGAGGGAAACATGACTCCTCAGATTTACTTCAGTCCTTTGCTGAGGGCTGGAACCTTCACCCTCTCCACACAGAGGAAAACATGACTCCTCAGATTTACTTCAGTCCTTTGCTGAGGGCTGGAACCATCACCCTCTCCACACAGAGGGAAACATGACTCCTCAGCAAATCTGGCAGATGGGATTCCTGCAGCACAGCAATGATGAGGCTGAGAATGTAGAGGTACATGTTGATCATTTTCACCTCTTTAATTGATCATATACTCTAGAACTACATAAAAGTTTTGACATCTTAAAGTTGGTGATTATTCCTGATTTATAAATCCCTTATGAATATCTAGGATCTTCACATAGATTGGGAAAGTGCCATTTTCCACGAGGAGTCCTTAACAGAATCTGGAGTTGTGGTTCCAGAGATTGTTACCCCTCTAAATGAGCAAGAGATGGCAAACCTTCAAGCTGCTGTGGACCCCACCGGACCATCAGTTTCCTATGGCCAGGATATTTACATTCGTTCCCTTCAACTTTTTCAGTGAGAAATTATGTAGGTTAGTGCTGACCCGTTCTGTCTTGTGATTGTTATAAGGAATGCCAACACAAAAGAATTTCAAGAACGTTTTATTTTTGATCATGTCCTCTTTCATTTAACACACTTGCTCTTCTGTCCTTACATTGTTTGTGCTACTTTGCTTTTGCATTTCTTTTTTTACTGATCTTTACCATTTTGAACATGACTATGATGGAATGTGACTAATCAAAAAGTACTGAAATTTACTACACATGTCCTGATGGCAAAAATAAAGCATCTTTAGTTAAACTTTCTGAAATTCCTGGCCGAGATGAAATGCTTCTATTATGACAAGTTTGAAGTTTTCATAAGTTAACTTGTGTTTAACAGGGAGTGTAATTGTGTTGGCGCATGCAGCCACAGTTGGATAGCATATCCTGTGCTCACCATATTCTGCATCACAGTGATGATTAAATTTAACGGTAATTCTGAAATTTGCCTTCTCCTGTGTCAGAATAGGAATGTGTCCCTGCCCTGTAACCCACTGAAGGAATGATCTAGGTATCAAGGAGGGAAGAGCAGTTTCCTCCAGCTCAGATGAAATTACATCTAAATAAAAAGGAGAAAAAATAAAGACACTCAGGAATTAACAACACCACAAATATAGAGACATCACAAACAATTATTACTTCTGTTTTTTCCTGATCAGAAACACCATAGTTTGTGTGATACCAACATGGAATCTTGTTGTCAGGAACAGCACATGATCGCCGTGTGATGCGGTTCACCTGCCGCTCATTGCCCCTCCCCTTCACAACTATTTAAGCTTCCCCCTTGTTGCCATGCCACGTACCAAGCGTTGTCTCTGTGTTTCTGCCTTCCTGTGTACCGACCTCTGCTCTCCTCCTAGACCTCGTCCCCCACCTAGTCCCTCTGTACCTCCTGGCTTCTGTCTCACCGGCGTGACCCTGGACTGTCCTGACTACGTTTACCATACTCCTGCGCAACACACCCTGAACGGAGTATCTCGCCTGTTCAAGTGCTCTGTGATTGCTGTTTCAATAAAAGCGGTTGTTATCCGCACTTGGATCCTTGTCTGTCTGATCAAGACGTTACACTTGTCAAGTACAGGACAAGCAATAGTAACAGATAACATTTGTATAGTTGTCAGTCACTGCTTCCCCTGAAGCTGGTTTAATAGAGAATAATATCTGAAAATGTAATGGAAGCTCTTGCTCCAGTTCTTGCAGCAAGTCTTGAAGATGGTTCATCAAGGTCTCCTCCTGTAGTTCCTTATTTTGCCTCTCTCAATAAACTCTTCCTGGCAAACTGAGATGACAAAGTCCGCATCAGCCTGTTGAAATAAAAAGAAAAATCAATAACGAAACCAAAACTTCTCAGTCTCATGACTGTCATTATCGTTAACATAATACATTGTGTAAAAATATATATCGATATGCTTTTTTGAACATATTGTGGATATCATGGAGATCACTGAACAACTGTATATTTGATGTTAAAGAAACATTATATAGGCCTGTTTCAGGGCCGGCGCCACGGGGGGGCGAATGGGGGCGTCGCCCCCTCAGGCGAGGTGTCCCGCCCCCTCAAGGTAAAAAATAACCTTTTATAAGTATACAAATAAGACCCATTTATTTTACAACAATCGCTACATGGTGCCCCCTCGGCCGCTCGACAATCGTTACACGCACCCCCCTGTATATGTTCTGGCGCCGGCCCTGGCCTGTTTGCTCCTAATTTTTTAATTTTTTTTTTTATGTTCTCTTTTCCAGCTCCTCAAATATCAGCAAAATTTGTATACCAACATATGAGTTTAGATATATTACTTTTTTGCTATATTGCCCACCCATACTTACACTCATTTCTACTCCAGGGACAAAAAGTTGCTGACAGATTTTCGGGTATTTGCCTATGAGTACAGGACATGGCACTTAGGCCATAAAGCTGCAACCCATTCCTTATCTGCTGCAGTATGGGGAACAGCTTCAGAGTTGCATGGAGAATAACAGTACTGTTTTGGGACAAACACATACATACACACACGTATATATAAATGTATATCCTTATATCTACACTCAATGCCCATTGTATAAGCTCCTCTTCTACAATTACAGACTGTAGTCCTTCTGTTACTCTGTATACTTTGTTGACCACCTTTTACCCTGTTCTTCAATGATCAGGGCCCCACAGGTCTATTCTCAGGCCAGCAGTGACACTGAGGTGTTTAAAGCTCCAGCAGCACTGCTGTGACTGATCCACTCACACCAGTGCAACACACACTAACACACCACCACCATGTTAGTGTCACTGCATTGCTGAGAATGATCTCCTCTGTGGTGGTCCCAGGGGGGTCGTGATCATTTGAGAACAGGATAACTGTCAGGAACAGCACATGATCGCCATGAGATGCGTTTCACCTGCCGCTCATCGCCCCTCCCCTTTCACGCTATTTAAGCTTCCTCCTCTATCTTCCGGGTTGCGAAGTATTGTTGGCATGCCATCTACCAAGCGTTATCTCCTGATTGCTCTCCTGTGTTTTGACCTCTGCTCTCGTTCCAGACCTCGTCTCCAGCCTAGCCCCTTTGTACCTCCAGCCATCTGTCTACCCGGCGTGAACTCGGACCGTCCTGACCACGACAACCGCACTCACACACTGCACACACCACACGGAGTTATTCACCTGTGCGAGTACTCCGTATTCACTCAAGAAATAAAAACATCAGCAATCCGCATTTGGATCCGTGTCTTCCTGGCTGAAACGTTACATAATACTTCGCCACGTTCAATGGATCCAGCGGACGTACCTGCACTCCTGGCCCAACAAGAGAACACCATCGCCGCGCTCCAGGAAGACGTCCGACGACTCACGGAGACCATGCAAGCTCAAGCCGCGCAGTTACAGACGGCCCAACAACAGGTGGCACAACACCAGGCGATACAGCAGCAGGTATTCCAACAGCAGGCTTCTCAACACCAGGCTGCTGCCGCCGTCGCTCCTCCTGGTTTTCCTCCTTGTATTCCTGTTGCAGTGCCGGAGCGGTACGACGGTTCTCCAGAGCGGTGTCAGAACTTTCTCATGCAGTGTTCCATGTACTTCGACTATCACCCAGTCCAGTTCCAAACAGAGAAACAAAAGATCCACTTCGTCCTGACACACCTTACCGGGGAGGCTGGTGCCTGGGGTACTGCACTGTGGAACAGTAAAGACCCGGCACTTGAATCCGAAGCTCAGTTCTCCATGCTGTTCAAGTCCGTGTTTGATCACCCAGCTGCAGGAAGAGACGTGGGCACTATGTTATGTGAGATACACCAAGGACAACGCAGTGCAGCCGATTACGCACGAGAGTTCCGCACCTTGGCTGCCGGCAGCGGATGGAGCGAACCCGCCTTGACGACAGTGTTCCGTAGAGGGCTAAGACAAGACCTTCAGGTGGAGCTCGCCTGCCGGGGTGAAGGAAAATCGCTGTCGGAGTTCATCCAAACCGCTGTCAACGTAGACAAGCTGCTGCTCACCCGCCGTCCGACGTCAGGGAGAGGTCCTGCCTTCGCTGCTTCGAGTCGCCCGAATCAACCGACGTCTGACACTACGCGTGAAGGTGCAGAACCCATGCAACTGGGCAGAACACCCCTGTCTCTACACGAGAGGTCTCGGCGTCTGCGAGAGGGCTTGTGCCTGTACTGTGGTGAGAGAGGTCACTTCCGCGATCGCTGCCCTGTTCGCCCTACTCGCGCTGGAGAAGACGGCACGAACAAACGAGTAAGCAACCCAGTGTTTTGTTTGAACCGTAAGAACCAGCTTAACTTGCCTGTACAAGTCACATGGGGAGGTATATCCACTCACCTTTCTGCACTGTTAGACTCGGGGGCTGCAGGAAACATCATTGATGTTGACCTGGCGCATCGGTTGCACATCCCCACGACATCTGTCAGTCCTCCGTTGCGTGTTAATGCCCTGAACGGCCAGCCTATTGGTGAAGGGCTTATTACTCAGTGTACTGTACCTGTTGTACTCCAGGTGGGGCTGTTCCATACCGAACATATCCAGTTCTTTCTCCTGCCGTCACCCCGCGATCCGGTAGTCCTCGGGTTTCCTTGGCTGTCATTACACGACCCCACTGTTTCCTGGAAAGCTAGAGAAATCACGAAGTGGAGTTCTCACTGTCTCGGGGGTTGTATGCACTTACCTCTCCGATCCACGTCTGTAGAAAGTCCCGACTCTCCTCTCGAAACCGCCTATCCCATGCAATATCAGGAGTATGCCGACGTCTTCAGTAAGGACAATGCCAGTCATCTGCCGCCACATAGACCCTGGGATTGTGTGATTGAGCTGCTGCCCGGGTCGCCGCTTCCGCGTCGTACTAAGCCTTACCCTTTGTCCCGTCCTGAAGATGCGGCTATGGAACAGTACATCGACGAGGCCCTCCAGAAAGGTTTCATTCGTCCGTCCACATCACCCGTAGCGGCGGGGTTCTTCTTTGTGGAGAAGAAAGGGGGAGGACTACGTCCTTGTATTGACTATCGCGCACTCAACGCCGTCACGTCCAAATTCGTTTATCCCCTTCCATTCATCTCCGCTTCACAGGAGCGTCTTAGAGGAGCATGCATCTTTACGAAGTTGGACTTGCGAAGTGCTTACAATCACGTTCGCATTCGAGAGGGGGACGAGTGGAAAACTGCTTTTGTCACTGCTCGAGGTCATTATGAGTATCTAGTCATGCCGTATGGATTAGCTAACAGCCCCTCAGTCTTCCAGGCGTTTATGGATGAGATATTCCGAGACATGATAGGACAGTACGTCATTGTTTACATTGATGACATTCTTATATATTCCTCGTCAGAGGCCGACCACGTCCGGCACGTCTCCGCTGTACTGACCCGCCTACGGCAGCATCGCCTCTACGCAAAAGCTGAGAAATGCGAGTTTCACCGGACTTCCGTGGAATTCCTGGGATGTACTCTGTCTCCGGGGGGGATCTCTATGAATATGGACAAGGCGTCTGCAGTCGCGCAATGGCCAGTGCCTCGAACGAGGAAGGAACTCCAGCGATTCCTGGGATTCGCGAACTTTTACCGTCGCTTTATCAGGGGCTTTGGCTCCGTGGCCGCTCCGCTGACGAATCTCCTGCGGGGCGGGCAGCGTCTGCGCCTTGACTGGACGGCTGAGGCTGACCGGGCGTTTTCGTTGCTCAAGGGAGCGTTCTCCTCCGCACCCATTCTTCACCTCCCTGACCCCCATGTCCCCTTTGTGGTCGAAGTCGACGCCTCTGAGGTGGGAGTGGGAGCGGTTCTCTCTCAGCGCCAAGGAAACCCCCCTAAATTGGTCCCTTGTGCATTTTACTCGAGGAAGTTGCAACCAGCAGAACAAAATTATGATGTCGGCAACCGTGAACTCTTGGCAGTCAAACTCGCCTTAGAACAGTGGAGACACTGGTTAGAGGGGGCGGAGCACCCTTTTATTGTTTACACCGACCACAAGAATTTGGAGTACTTAAAAGAAGCCAGGCGACTTAACCCTCGCCAAGCCAGATGGGCGTTGTTCTTCTCCCGGTTCCGTTTTTCTGTCTCCTATAGACCCGGCTCAAAGAACACAAAAGCCGATGCCCTCTCACGCATTCACGATAAAGACCCCGTAGAAAAGAAACCGGAGTACATATTGCCACGCACCTGTTTCGTAGCTGCCGTTCGGTGGAATTTGCAAGGCGAGATGGAGGAAGCACTACGCACAGATCCCCGTCCAGATGATTGCCCGGCAGGAAAACAGTACGTCCCCGTGTCTATGAGAGGACGACTCTTACAACTGGCTCACGATACGGCGGGTACAGGTCACCCGGGGATTACACGCACCATACATCTCATATCACGGCTCTATTGGTGGGCATCTTTGAAAGACGACGTTCGCGATTACATATTAGCTTGCAGCATCTGCGCGACGAGTCGCACCCCCCGTACTCTCCCTGTAGGAAAGTTGCTTCCACTCGCTATTCCTCGCCGACCCTGGTCCCATATCGCGATGGATTTCATCACCGATTTACCGAAGTCCGAAGGCAACACTGTCATTCTAGTTGTAGTCGATAGGTTCTCCAAGATGTGTCGCTTAATTCCTTTTCCCAAGTTACCCACTGCCATGGAAACCGCCCTGGCTGTTTTCACGTTCGTTTTCCGAGTCTTCGGGTTGCCCGAGGATATTGTTTCTGATAGGGGTGTCCAATTCACGTCACAATTGTGGAAACAATTCTGCAAACTGCTCGGGGTCACAATTAGTCTCACCTCCGGCTACCATCCTCAGGCTAACGGGGAAGTAGAACGAGTAAACCAGGAGATAGGGAGGTTTTTGAGGCAATATTGCGTTTCCCAGGCGGGCTGGAGTAAATACCTACCTTGGGCGGAATATGCCCGGAACTCACTAATGCATTCCTCCACCAAAATGACCCCCTTTCAATGTGTGTACGGGTATCAACCGGCCTTCTTTCCCTGGGACGAAAGTCCGTCAAACATTCCGGCGCTGGATCACTGGTTCGAGAACAGTGCACGCACTTGGGAACGGGCCCACGTGCACCTGCGACGCGCTCTTCACACCCGGAGACTCCACGCGGACCGCCGCCGGTTGCCTACACTGGTCTACCACCCGGGGCAGAGGGTGTGGCTGTCCACGCGAGACTTGAACCTGCGGCGACGATGCAAGAAACTCAGCCCTAAATACGTCGGTCCATTCAAGGTCCTGCGGCGAGTCAACGCCGTCTCGTATGAGCTTCAACTGCCCCCTCAGTATCGCATCCATCCGGTGTTCCACGTTTCTCTGCTTAAACCGGTGTTCTACAGTCCCATGTCTGCGGCGCCGTCTCTTGCCAAGCCACCTGAACCACTGGAGCTCGACGGGCGCCCCGCTTACCTTATCCACGCCATTCTGGAGTCCCGTCGGCGTCGGGGTGGGCTTCAGTATCTGATCGAGTGGGAGGGCTATGGTCCCGAAGAACGTGCATGGATCCCCGCGCGGGATGTGTTAGACCCCCCTCTTCTCGCTGAATTCCACGCTGCTCATCCTCACTTCCCTGCTCCCAGGCGTCGTGGCCGGCCCCCTTCTAACCGGTCTGTTGCGGCTGGAGCCGCTCGTCGGAGGGGGGGTACTGTCAGGAACAGCACATGATCGCCATGAGATGCGTTTCACCTGCCGCTCATCGCCCCTCCCCTTTCACGCTATTTAAGCTTCCTCCTCTATCTTCCGGGTTGCGAAGTATTGTTGGCATGCCATCTACCAAGCGTTATCTCCTGATTGCTCTCCTGTGTTTTGACCTCTGCTCTCGTTCCAGACCTCGTCTCCAGCCTAGCCCCTTTGTACCTCCAGCCATCTGTCTACCCGGCGTGAACTCGGACCGTCCTGACCACGACAACCGCACTCACACACTGCACACACCACACGGAGTTATTCACCTGTGCGAGTACTCCGTATTCACTCAAGAAATAAAAACATCAGCAATCCGCATTTGGATCCGTGTCTTCCTGGCTGAAACGTTACAATAACAAAGTTTACAGAGAATCATATAAACTGCATGTAATAGTAATAGTAGATCTATAAAGTGCTACTACATGGTACAAGCGGAGCTGATAAAATGGGAACCATCATTTATTCCAAGCTACTTTAGAGCATTTACATTGGTCCATTCATCACCATCACATTTACATTGGTCCATTCATCACCATCACATTTACATTGGTCCATTCATCACCATCACATTTACATTGGTCCATTCATCACCATCACATTTACATTGGTCCATTCATCACCATCACATTTACATTGGTCCATTCATCACCATCACATTTACATTGGTCCATTCATCACCATCACATTTACATTGGGCCATTCATCACCATCACATTTACATTGGGCCATTCATCACCATCACATTTACATTGGGTCATTCATCACCATCACATTTACATTGGTCCATTCATCACCATCACATTTACATTGGTCCATTCATCACCATCACATTTACATTGGTCCATTTATCACCATCACATTTACATTGGTCCATTCATCACCATCACATTTACATTGGTCCATTCATCACCATCACATTTACATTGGTCCATTCATCACCATCACATTTACATTGGTCCATTTATCACCATCACATTTACATTGGTCCATTCATCACCATCACATTTACATTGGTCCATTCATCACCATCACATTTACATTGGTCCATTCATCATGACATTTCCACACAATGTAAACAATTCAAAAATACTGAAACCATCTTTTTTGTTTTAAATGCAGACAAAGAGGAGTAAAATATATAATGGATAAACAGATTTTGGAGTGAAAAAAAGTGTTAAAGAAATACTCTGAATTACTCCTTCAGACATACCGGCTTATTTCATCCTTCTTCTCCCGGATGATAAGTCCTGTGTACCCACAGCTCAAGATATCCTCAGTCAAGTCTTTAATTGTACACTCTGTAGCCAACTCCACCTAAAATGGTGAAAATTGTGTAATATCCTGCTCATCACTCAACTTGGTCAAGCATATATTGTGAGGAAAAACCCTTAGTCATACCTTTGAAATGAGATCAATATACTGATCGTCTCCCAGATCAGCTTTGTTCAGGTCTTCCAACTCCAGAGACCCACTGCATAGGAACTTGTAGCACCATAATGCAAGAAAATTTGGTGCAGGTCCACCTTGGGCCAGACTGGCAGCCATTATTTCTCCCACAGTCCTATAGAAAATTATTTTTTTAGAATATAAAAGTCAGGGACATTTAAATGATGTACAACACCAGAATAAACACTTTAATAGCTTTCTTTTCACTTAGAACATCAACAAAAACATGTAATTTGACCTGGATGCCAAAAAAGTGACCAAAGTAAAAAAAAAAACTAAACTAAAGTAACACATACTTAAAGTGACATTTGTCCAAATCAGACAGCGAATATTTTGGTCTCTTGCCATGTCTGCCCCCTTCAAAGAAACGCTTCTCGATGCCTCCTATCATTCCTTCAATCAGAGGATACATCATTTCAACCAAGCACATTAATCACAATGAGCAAATCTGTTTAACCGTTTCTCACCTGACAGAAACTATTTGCGCAGTGCTACTGTGTTTATCCCAGCCTCACCCAAAAAGACAACTTTCAGCTGATTCACTGGAGATGACTTTTTTTGTCTCTGCCATTGAGCAAGGCCTCTCTCCACCATATTGTGGTGGGAAACTGCACTGTAAACCTGAACAGTATTGTTAACTTGTACTCTTTATTGGTATAACACTCAAATCTTGTTATTTAGTTAACCCAGCATTAAGGTTTTGCGCTGTCTTAACTTTTTGTTATGTTTTAAGTTTAAATGAGTACATATTTTTGAGTAATGACTGTCACTAACATTATAATTTATGAGTATCCAAAGACACGCAGCGTCTGACGTCACCAACATGCCCGGTGTCCTGGATTTACTTTTTATAGTGATCACAATGGCGGTGCGTCATGGCCTGGCGGTTAGGGAACTGGTCTTGTGACTGGAGGGTCATGGGTTCGATTCCCAGACCTGAGGCCATGACTGAGGTGCCCCTGAGCAATACCCTTAACCCTCAATTGCTCACTTGTATAAAAAAAAAAAACGAGATAAAATGTAAGTCGCTCTGGATAACAGCGTCTGCCAAATGCCATAAAAATGTTTAAAAAATGGTTAAGTTGGGGGAAATTATATTAATTATATAATTATTACTAAAAGTATTGTAGTATGTAGTACTTAAAATATATACACTGCTCAAAAAAATAAAGGGAACACTTAAACAACACAATATAACTCCAAGTCAACCACACTTCTGTGAAACCAACCTGTTCAGTTAGGAAGCAACACGGATTGTGAATCAATTTCTCCTGCTGTTGTGCAAATGGAATAGACAACAGGTAGAAATGAGAGGCAATTAGCAAGACCCCCCCTATAAAGGAGTGGTTCTGCAGGTGGGGACCACAGACCACTTCTCAGTACCTATGCTTTCTGGCTGATGTTTTGGTCACTTTTGAATGTTGGTGGTCCTTTCACACTTGTGGTAGCATGAGACGGACTCTACAACCCACACAAGTGGCTCAGGTAGTGCAGCTCATCCAGGATGGCACATCAATGCGAGCTGTGTCAAGAAGGTTTGCTGTGTCTGTCAGCGTAGTGTCCAGAGGCTGGAGGCGCTACGAGGAGACAGGCCAGTACACCAGGAGACGTGGAGGAGGCCGTAGGAAGGCAACAACCCAGCAGAAGGACTGCTACCTCCGCCTTTGTGCAAGAAGGAACAGGAGGAGCACTGCCAGAGCCCTGCAAAATGACCTCCAGCAGGCCACAAATGTGCATGTGTCTGCACAAACGGTTAGAAACCGACTCCATGATGATGATATGAGGGCCCGATGTCCACAGATGGAGGTTGTGCTCACAGCCCAACATCGTGCAGGACGCTTGGCATTTGCCAGAGAACACCAGGATTGGCAAATTTTTATTATTTTTTTGAGCAGTGTATATATATATATATATATATATATATATATATATATATATATATATATATATATATATATATATATATATGTGACGGTGGGTGCGGCGTGAAGGACGAGACACAAATCCTTTGTGGCAGCAAACGTCACTTTACTTATATATAGATATTGCGCAATAGCGCACGATAAACAGACACAAGCACACAACAACGTGTGGACATTAGACAACGACGAGCACAGGGCACTGCGCGAGCGCACATTAAATAGACAAACCCACATTAGCCCCACGTGATCATGAGACGATTCACAGGTGAGACTTATTAATCACACGACAAAACCCTAACCACGAATATCCACTGACGCAGACAAAGCACGTAGACAACGTTGACACACGCCCAAAAGGGAGGGGCCGGGGTCCTCAACGTGACAATATATATATATATATATATATATATATATATATATATATATATATATATACACAGCCCCGTTGACGGGGGGGACTGTTGTCCCGGGCCCCAGGCCCATCAAAGAGCCCAGCAATTTATTTTTTATTTAAAGTCTATAATTTTAAATATAATCTTGAAATCTTTCATTAATATAAAATTCTGTACTCAAAATAAGCTCAATGGCTAAAATATATATGTTTTTTACCTATCTGCATATTTTCCATTAAGTGCATACACCCCCGCCTCCCACTGAAAAATGGTTTGATCCAGCACCGACTGTAGCCGGCTGGTACCCGCCCAACAGCGGGAAATACAGTGGTGGATAGTTAAAGTAAACAGAAATCTGGAGCGCAGAAAAGAAAGAAAAAACATTTACCTGACGATTTTTAATGTTGCATTGTGTTCTAGGTTTGAAAAGTGCTGGAATTTAGGCTAAAGTACTTGAAAATGTTGAAATTGTAACTACTTAGTTTCACAACAAATATCAACTATCTGACTGAACAGTTCTCTTGTATTACGTTAACAAATACGAGCCTCTTGTAATTCCAGGACGAAACAAGAGAGAACGTGAAGACATTAAGACTGGATGTTTTGAAAATAAACAACCATTAAATAATGTGATTAAAAGCTAATTATTTTGAATCATTTCGAGTAAATGTATAAATATTTAACTTAATTAAGTTTTCAAGCATTTTTATTAATTAAGCATTTTCAAGGTGGCGATATAAACATTATTTAAGAAAATACTTGAAGTTCCTGAATGTCTACCAGACTGGGTATATGATTTATTTAATTAAGAATAGAGGTTTTATTGTTAAGTTTACTTATGTTGAGAACAAACCAGTTGTCTCAGGTTGAGAGAATTTAATTTAATTTGACAGATGTAAATGCACTTTATATAGTGTAACTGTTTACTTTTGCTTTTTTTTCAAAGATTTGGGATTTTAAAGGATTTTATCCTGCACTAGTCTGTTGATGTGCAATAAATATCAAAAGTTAAACACCTTTATGATCTTGTGACGCTGGAAGGAGGAGGCACGACGAGCGTCGAACAGTGCAACATGAAACGTTTAATAAACACAAACAACACGTGAAGCTCCGTGTGGAGGGCAAGTATAAACAGACACTCTCACACAGGCACGAAACGTTAGACAAAGACGAGCACAAGACATTGCGCGAACGCACATTAAATAGGTGATGAACACAGACCCTCGTGATCTCGAGACAAGGCACAGGTGCGACTGTGAACACGCTCACAAACGACCCACAACCATGGAAGTACATACAGTTGTGATCAAATTTATTCAACCCCCAATGCTGCGAAGGGTTTTATGGAATTCAGTGCACATTTGTAACTGTGTTCATAATGAAATCTTACAAGGACTTGTTAAAGAACTAAATGCAACTAAGATAGCATAAATTTTTTTTGTCATAAAGTATTAAATGGCCTTTTTGTGATTTCTTCATTGACACAATTATTCAACCCCTTTACGACTACCACTCCTAAGAACAGAGGTTCATTCCAGTGTTTTCCATCAGGTATTGAAAACATCTGTGGATGTCAACGAGCAGCAATCAAGCATGATAAGCACCAATTAGGCAGATTTAAAAGGACTGTGATACTCAGCTCCTTCTAGACATCTACTGGTGTGTTTCCAAGCATGGTGAAGGCAAGAGAATGGTCCCAGAAGACAAGAGAAGAGGTTATTGCTCTTCACAAGAATGGCAATGGATATAAAAAGATTGCGAAGTTGTTAAATATTCCAAGAGACACTATCGGAAGTATCATTCGCAAGTTCAAGTTAAAGGGCACAGTGGAAACGTTACCTGGTCGTGGCAGAAAGAAGATCCTGACCGCGACTGCTGTGCGCTACCTGAAGCGTAATGTGGAGAAAAATCCCCGCGTGACTGCTAAGGAACTGAAAAAAGACCTGTCAGATGTGGGCACTGAAGTTTCAGCTCAGACAATAAGGCGCGCACTGCATAACGAAGACCTCCATGCCAGAACGCCCAGACGCACCCCCTTGCTGACTCCAAAGAACAAGAAAAGTCGACTGCAGTATGCCAAAAGTCATGTGGACAAGCCACAAAGGTTTTGGGACAGTGTACTGTGGTCAGATGAAACTAAATTAGAACTGTTTGGGACAATGGACCAGCGCTATGTTTGGAGAAGGAAGAACCAGGCTTATGAACAAAAGAACACCTTGCCTACTGTGAAGCATGGCGGGGGGTCAATTATGCTTTGGGGCTGTTTTGCTTCTAATGGTACAGGAAAGCTTCAACGTGTGCAGGGTACCATGAATTCCCTTCAGTACCAGGAGATCTTGGAGGAAAATGTGATGGAGTCAGTCACAAACCTGCGGCTTGGGAGACGTTGGACCTTCCAACAGGACAATGATCCGAAGCACACATCCAAGTCCACTAGAGCATGGTTGAACATGAAAGGCTGGAACATTCTAGAGTGGCCATCGCAATCACCAGACTTAAATCCAATTGAGAACCTCTGGTGGGACCTAAAGAAGGCAGTTGCAGTGCGCAAGCCTAAGAATGTGACTGAACTGGAGGCTTTTGCCCATGAAGAATGGGCTAAGATACCCATAGGTCGCTGCAAGACACTTGTGTCAAGCTATGCTTCACGCTTGAAAGCTGTCATAACTGGAAAAGGATGTTGTACTAAGTACTAAAAAATAATGTCACTAGGGGGTTGAATAAAACTGATAATGATGTGAGCACAGTAAAGACATTTGTGGTTATTCCATCATAAATATTATGTTATGTTTGTCTAATTTATAAGTGCCTCTTTGATATAATTGTAAATAAGATGACTGAAATGATCAAAATCAATGTCAAACTGGCCAAAACACTTTATTTCAGTGGGGGTTGAATAAATTTGATCACAACTGTACATGGACATAATGGCACGCAGACGACATAACGACACACCCACAGGGAAGGGTCCGGAGCTGTGACCGTAACAGATCTACTCATTTCAACTGACTGTGAAAACTGATTTTTCAAAAAATCCTTATTCATTGGCATATAACTTTTTTTACTGTAATGCAAATAGTTACTTTCCCTGGTAACGAGTTACTTTTATTATAGAGTAATTCAGTTACTAACTCAGTTATTTTTTTTGAATAAGTAGTGAGTAACTATAACTAATCACTTTTTTAAAGTAACGTTCCCAACACTGGTCAAGGCACAACAGTACTTTTTCCTAAATATAAATAACCTGGTCATTTCTTGCTGCACTGTTGTCTGCTGCTGCTGTGTTGTCGTTTGCTGTGTTATCTGTTGCTGCACTGTTGTCTGCTGCTGACTGTCTGCTCGTATCTGACTACTTATTAAAGTAATCAGACGACGTGTTGCTTCGTCGATGGAGTCAGTCTGTCAAAGTATAAAGTATATTTTAAACTAGCTATCGACCAGGAACAACGCATAACATATGGGATTTCACGTCCTTACATCTTGCTAGGGCTGCAGCTAAACTCGCATTAGTCAAAAATGCATTACAGTTAAATAACAAATTATCAGAGACAGAGGTTTTTCCTAAATAATTTTGCATAATCACATGAGATATCACAAAGTTATATTTACGAGGGTTAGTTAGATGGCTCATAAAATGCAAAAACACTTTAGCCCTCGCCATACTGGTGAAACTACTTAGTTGCTAGCTGACAGAAACTACAAAACTTAATTTTGCGTTCATACAAAGCGTCATTTTTAAGTGAAAAGTGTGACTGCAACATAATGATATAACATATTACAAAACAAGTAAATAAATAAATAAATAAATAAATAAATTTAAGCCATGGTGAAGCCAGCTACAGATGTGTACATCACGCCTTTCCCAACCAATGAGAATGTAGAGGAGCAGCAGGAACAATGTCATTGGTCAAAATCCGTTACTGCTTTCTGATTGGCTGTTTTCTGTGAATTCCGAGCGCGAGAGCATAAAAAGATTTGCGAGCGCGTGGGAGGGGTTTGAGTGCGCACGCACGCTCCAGTAAACAGAAGAAGAGTAAGTTCGTGCGAGAGCAGGATAAATCTGAGGGCGCGCAGGATATATCTGAGTGCACACGAGTGGTTCTGTAGTGGAGCAAAGCGAATCTGAGTGAGAGCAGAGAGTAAATATGAGAGCACATTTATATTTTGCATGAGAACAAAGAAAATCCGTGAGTGCTGCATGAATCACGCTCTCGCACTTAAAAAATGTGCTTTCAACTATTGGCAGTGAAATAACGCCATACCTTTGTTGGATCACAATCAATGGCGTGACATGGTTTCACTGATGTAGATGAATGTCTGCCTGCAACAGAGTCCGCTAAAGACATGTGCACAAGAGTTCAAGACTGGGTATCTGGTTTACCTTGTAGTGAGGATAATGTGAGCAATATTGCAGATATTGAAGCTCTATCTACAACAAATTCCCCAGTTCTGAGTCAGCCACACAGAGAACAGAGTTTAGCCATGATGCCGGATCTGAATCGGCCAAGTCTGGTAACCTTGGCCATGCACACTCTGGTGAACCTCAGACAAAAACTGTTAATTCAAGTTCAGAACATGAGGTCAGGTCACGTGTGGGTCGATTAGTTAAGCCAGTTAATTGCTTGATCTGTAATACGTCACAGAAGGTAGCTGACAGAGACAGTTACAGAGCCGTTGATAAGTTTGCCAAGTCAGTTTTTTTAAAGTATTCAAATGAGCTAGTCCTAGATGTAAGCTTACAGTTCACAATTCATTTTTTTCTCTGATAATTCCAAATTGATTGGTTAGCACAATACACCACGTCTTTTTTTTTGTTATAGCTGAGTAGTAGAGTGTACCTCTTTGTGGGACAAGGTCTTTGTGGGATGTAGGCTGTAGAGCAAGGTGGGGGGGCTTGCTGTTGTTTTTAAGTCCAGTTTTAAATACTCCAGTGTCCCTGGGTATATATGAAAGTTTTGAGTTACTAGCCTTTAAAGTTCTGAGCGAGACACCTGTGCTTGGTATTGTTTTATATAGACCGCCTAAGTCACGTGGATGCTTTTTATCAGAACTATCAGAGCTGTTAGCTTTTATTGTCATTCATTTCGACAAAGTGTTGCTTGTATTTTAATTTCCATATTGATGGATTTGCAACAAATTTTGAAAATATGGTTGAATCTTTTAATTTTGTGCAACATATTTCTGGACCCACCCATATTCATGGTCATATGTTGGATTTAGTTTTTACTCTCGGGCTTAGCTTGGATGCTCTCAGGCTGGAAGACTTATTTGTTTCTGACCACAAAGCCATTATGTTCAAGTTCATAAAGGCGATGTCACGCTGAGTTGTGTTTTTAGCAACAGTAAGCCCTGTCTCTTTTCATGCTGACTAATCATGTGCCAATTTTTATAGTGTAGTGTTTTTATAGGATAAGGGCATTTATTGAGGGTAAACGCAGGGCCGTAGGCTCACCCGTAGAATCCGACGGACGGATTTTATGTCAAAAATACACCTCGTTTTCTCAGTTAAACGTCAAACCTATGACGTAGCTGTACATAGGTTATCTGTTTTTTGTGTTAAGCCCAATATTTAAAGTTGCTACTTGTTTGTACATACAGAACACTTGTATTTGTGGTCTTTGACATCTTTGATTTGTAAGTGATATTGTGACGTGGGAGGCGGCAGACGGACGAGACACAGATCCGCTGGTTTAGCACAGACGTCACTTTTATTTGAAGACAATTATTGCACAATAGCGCACGAGAAATATTTACTGAACACAGAACGTGTAAACATTAGACAATGACAAGCACAGGACACTGCGTGAGCGCACATTAAATAGACGAACCACGTAATCCCCACGTGATTACGAGACGGGCCACAGGTGAGACGGATTGTCACAAGACACAACCACGGAGTTCCACAGACGCAGACGATGCACGTGGACAACGTAAACACACGCCCAAAAGGGAGGGGCCGGGGTCCTCAACTTCTACTCAAGTAAATATTTTGATAGAGTACTTGTACTTTTACACAAGAATGGGTCTCTAATACTTTATACAACACTGGAATATGGTTTAATCAGTCTCATTACTAAAGGGTTAAGTTCTGGTTCCTCGCAATGACCTAATACCATCGACCAAAATATGTATTTACCACCGTAACCAGATTAATGAATAAATGTCTAAATTTATTAAATGATTGATATTACAATTGTTGCATTATAAGGAATAGCATATGGAATGATTTGGCTCAAGAATGAAACTAAACCTATATGTGAATCGACTAATCTAAACCAGAGATATAATAGTAAACAATGAAGAATAGAATTATTAACAACAGCGAATGATAAACAACTGTTTGCGGTCATTGGATTTAAATGGATTATATGGCTACCCAAAGACATTTCTAACTAGTGTAGGACCCAGGGACGGACATGAGGTCTTTAGAAAGTCAAAGTCAAATTTATTTATATAGCGCTTTTCACAACACGTTGTCACAAAATCATATGGGTCCAGATCCCTAATGAGCAAAACTCCCTATGATGGTGGGGATTAGGTGGGGATTAGGAAACCTCGGGAGGACCAAGACTCAAAAGGGGGGGGGTACAAAGATGTACAAAGACAAGACATGGGCCCCGCCCACCTGAGGGACGAACACCACATGACCAAAACAGGACAACTGCCGCTGTGGACGGGGGCGACCGGCAGGGGGCCCCCCCACAACGTGACATTACTGATGAACGCTGATGCTGGAAATGTGTCTATTCTGGTGTTGTTGGATCTGAGCACTGCATTTGATACAGTAGACCACAGGATTTAAAAAAGCCTTTTATCTGAATGGGTTGGCATATCAGGTTCTGCACATGATTGATTAGCCTCCTACTTGTCAAACAGGAAATTTTCTGTGTCCACAGGGAGCACACAATCTTCAGTGGTTGACCTCACTTGTGGTGTACCTCAGGGCTCCATTCTCGGGCCAATTTTATTTTCTTTGTACATGCTGCCCCTTGGAGTTTTAATTAGGCATTTCAATATTTCTTTTCATTTTTATGCGGATGACACACAGTTGTATGTCTCTTTTAGCAAAAATGATTTCAGTAAATTAGCCATTTTAACTGAGTGCTTAAACACTATAAAAATCTGGATGAACTGCTACTTTCTTAAGCTGAGCCAAGATAAAACGTAGGTTCTGGTTGTGGGTTCTGACAAAATCCCTAGGGAGGTAGAGGTGGCTCTTGGTTCTCTCACATCAAGAGTAAATTCTCTTGTCTATATATGTCTTGGGTACACTTTCTGCTTTTCTTTGCAGTGGTCATCTGAGCTGGTTGTTTTTTTTCCCTGCACTTCTGTCTTTTCCCTTTTTAATTTCACTCCCCCTCTTTTCTCTTCTCCTCTTTTCTATATTGTATCTTCTATTGCACTATTGCACTGTATTATACACAGGGTGGCCGCGGGTCCTTAAAAAGTCTTAAATGGTATTAAATTTCATTTTTGTCAAATAAGGCCTTGAAAAGTCTTATTTTGTCTTAAATTTTCAACCAAAATGTCTTAAATTTGTGGAGCTAAATTTAGGGAGTAATAATTCCGTCAGCAATGTGTTGAACTTCGGGGACGGAAATCAGTAGCCATGCAGTACACAAATTCGCAGTATTGCTCGCAATTATTTCAGGCTTAATGAACATCCGTAGTTGTTGGACTGGCGGGATCGAATTTTCATGCGGGCTGTGTGTATGTTAACGTCTGTTTGGAGGGATGGAGAAATGCAAATTTAGCCAGAAATGGTTGGAAGACCCGAAATATTCTTGGTGGCTCAGAGCTGTCACAGATACCAGCGAAGCTCGTCAGCAGCAATATCAACGTTTTGCCCTGCTGCTAGCGCTACTGCAACGGCCAGCAGTACAACAAGAGAATCCATTCAGTCGAGCTCTGCTCAACGTCGCATTCACGCTGTATGTGGCTCTACCAATACTTTGAAGGCTGAGGTAATATGAGTGCTAAAAACAGTTACGAGTCACCAGGCATACAGATCCAACGAAGGAATTGACTCATTGTTTAAAACCATGTTCCCTGATTCTGCCTTCAAGCCTGGTTTATACTTTTGCGAGTGACCGTAGCGCGCCACACTGCGCGAACGGTGGAAGCTGCAAGGGGTTGAGCGTGAGCTGAAGTATGAATCAGAAAAACAGGAAAATGGCCTAGTGTGTGTGTGTGTGTGTGTGTGAGCGCGTATGGTATGATACTGTTGTCAGTGTTTGAATTTTGTTTTGTATAAAGTTTCATTGTGTATACTGTACAGTGAAAAAATTGTAATGATTGTGTCTCGTATTGTTTGTCTTGTGCATTCACATTTGAAGTTTTCAAGCAGCTAGATTAAATAATGTAAATAATCAGTTAGTTTTTGTGCTTTATTTTAACGTGTATGATCTTGCGAGTTGGTCTTAATTTTATTTAGAAAACGGTATTAAAAAGTCTTAAAATGTCTTAATTTTCACACGGTCAAACCCGTAGACACACTGATACAGAATTGTTATCATTTGATCTGTACATAAAAACAAAGTTGTCCTCCTAAGATGGGGGGGTGGAGGTAGGCCACACAAAAAAAAAGCAGCCGTAATCAAGCCGTAAGACAGAACTAACGTGACAGGCTTATACATTGAACAATTAACCCACACTGAACCTAAAACACACAGAGGATAAATACAGAATGAAATCATGAAGAGAAACAAGGAACAGCTGGGACAGAAGACACAGCCAGGACCAGACCAAAGGAGAAAACAGAACAGTAGGCTACATACACAGGAGAGGGAGGAGCCACGTGTGACACATAGGCAATATGTGCTTCACCAATAAATTTTTTTTTCAGGTCATAATCTGGGCCTGTACCTGGTGTAGGTGGAGACATTACAACAGGCTTTTTACTATGTATTTATTTATTTATTTATTTGCAGCCTTTCCAAGTATAGCACAGTACACTGTGATACAAATATGTTTAAATGTGTTAAAGACACAGAAGCATCAGCTTCTATTTATATACACTATGGGGAAGATTATTTCAAGAAGAAAGACCTTCTCCTGTTGTTATAGGAGTCATATGAACGTGCCATAAACTCAGATTACACTTAATTCTTAGTTAAAAAGTACACAGATACTACAACCACAATTGCAGTAATAATAAAACCTATCATACAATATATTAAACATTTCTGGTACTTCTTCTGGTTCTTTTGTGGGAGCTGTGGGGAAAATGACAGAAGCAGTCAGACATAACCAAAGAAGAGGAAAGAGCAGAAACATGTCACCCAACAGTCATATTTGAGTCCAAAAGGGCAAACGCTGCTCAGTGTGTCTGTCCCAATGATCTCTGAGATAACAACCCTCCCTGACCTTTAATGCTTCCAGTGAAAAGATAAAAAGAACATGTTATATAACATATATAACAGACATTTTCTTTGTAAACCTACCAAATTACTGGAAGCTCCTGTATTGATGAGATGATCAGTAATTGCTTTCAGCGCCTGCTCGTTGCGCAGGCATGGGAGCAGTCCTTTGTCTTCATGAAAGAGGCAGTCCACAGCAAACACGTTAGACATGTGCCTAACATGGATCTGGCTGTCTGGAGCCATGTACTGCTCTTCAAAGGTGTGGTGGAGCACCACCAGAAGAACAGGCTGGGCCGCTGGACGGGGGAGGGACACAGTGGATGGTTATTTTCACAGTTAAAGGTCAATGCTGCTGCATAGGAATGTACAATAATAAAGTTGATCAAAGCTGTGGTTGACTTATGGTTATTGTAACACTTTCATTAACAGATGAATGGGTAATCTATTTTTATAACTATTTTTATTTCTGTACTATATTTAAGCAGTGAAGGTTCTAGACTAGAAATGTGGGGGCAGACAGGGACCAATAGGTCTGAAGTCACTAATTGACGTAACCCCCTAGAAAGAGTAGCTAGAGAGATCAGAATACTCCCTAAATATAGCGACAATTTGCAGGGTTGCCAACTCTCACGCAATGAGCGTGAGACACACGCATTTGACTTCACACGTCATTCATCTGATTTCTCACGCTGAAAAAAAAATCAAGTTTATTTATCTCTGATCTACCTCTATGATTCAATGAGTTACTAGTTTGCTCTGGCCCCAACAACTGGTGATCGATCGATCGCGATATGTCTCATTTAGGGGGGCCTTAGGGAGGGCCAAGGATGATTTGACAGGTGCACTGTCATGCCCCCCCCCCCCCCCCCCCCCCAATAAACAATGAGATACTATTATGTAATAAGATAAGTAATACTCTTACTTGGAAATCTGGGTAGAGCAAACTCAATGTCAGTCCCAACCCGAGACACAATAGACACAAAAGCAAGGATGAAGTCACTCTCTTCCTCTGAGTTTACTTCGTGGATCTGAAGACGTTTTTTGAGCCGCTCCACAAAGTTTAGATGGCAGTTAAAGATTTGCCCAATTACGATGACATAGAATTTCAGCATCTCTGATCCTTAAGACATAGAAATATACAACTGAAGTATGCAACTAAAGTATGCAACTGTACACATACAAATACACATACGTATGCAACTGAAGTATGCAACTGTACACATACAAATACACATACGTACACAACTGAAGTATGCAACTGTACACATACAAATACACATACGTACACAACTGAAGTATGCAACTATGCAACTGTACACATACAAATACACATACGTACACAACTGAAGTACACAACTGAAGTTCACTACAGAACTGCTCTTTATCTCTTATTTATGCACACCATTCATTTATTGTCTAGCAGCATACAATATCTGTTAATAAGAGAGTTGGACTTAGGGTAAAGGTTAGCTAACCTTAAAAGCTGCGTGCAGACGGATAAAAAAAACAATAAATTAGACTAAAAGTACCTGAAATATCTTTTACAAGTTGTCGACAGATATACCGATCTTATTTTATTTAGCCTATCGTTTTTATTGTTAGCACTGTCCCCTCGTGAAAGACACGTAAGAATCGAGTTTAAAATATGTGGTTTGCAATAGATCTGTTGCTTCACTTCCTGAGCGCTTCAGTCAAATAAAAGCATAGCAAGAACAAGATTAACAGCAAGAGTTTTCTGTTTCGTCCTTGTTTTCGTTCTTCAGAAATCGGATAACAGGTTGATTCCCGTTTTCAATGATGCTATTGGAACAACAATTGGACAACGGGTTTATATTTCTGTCTACTAGGCAGATGGAAAGTGTGTACACTGACCCCCACGTACATCAGGTTTCTCCGTCATACGTAATGGGCACGTTTGCAGTCATAATGATATTTGTCTGTCATGATTACAGCGGCGGCCCTTGAGCGGATGTAACGGTGAAGATCTAAACTGCGTATTAAATATTCTCAATACATAGTATAAACTAAACGTTAATATCGTACAGCATGTGAAAAGTGCATGCAAATTTTAAAAAGCAAGTCAACATTTTAGTTCATGTTTAGCGTAAACTGTCGCGACAAAACTTAAAACTCTACGGTACATCCCATGTTATGATATGCGACAAACCATTTAACTAAGAACATAATTAGAAAGCACTCTCAAACCTTGACGCATCGTGAAGTAATTTCTCGATCCTAGAAATTCCAGTAGCCCTGCAATTTAGACTTCTCCAATAGCCCTGTATAAATTGAATCGTTGCTTGTCTTTCTGTCCTGGGATATCCAGACACTAGCATTAAGAAACGCGAACATCACACTTTCACTTTCGGTTAAACCAGATGTTACTGATGTTACTTTTTTTTTTTTAAATAACAGATGAAGGTTAAGGTGCCCAGCTGGCACACGACCGACCTTCAACGTTGAAATGTGGTTGAAATATAGTTGAAATACTGTCTGTTGTTGTTTCAACGTTGAAACAACGTTGAATCAACGTTTAATGTTAAATGGTTGCGCAAACGTTGAACTATTAACGGTGAATCAACGTAATATCTTCAACCTGCCTTTGTATTACCATTTCAAGTTAAAAAAACACAATACAATAAAAAATAACAAACAACTCTTTGGCATTGGATGAGGGTTTTGAAAGAGGTATTAATTATTATTATTATTATTATTATTATTATTATTAGTAGTAGTAGTAGTAATAATAATAATTATATAATTTTTATTTATTTATTAATTCTGTAACGTCTGAGACTCGCAAAAACCGGAGGGCGAACATATTTGCGAAGAGAGCTTACTTTTATTCAGTACACAAGGGGTTAAACTCTCCGTAACAACGGAGAGAGACGAATAACCCACACGAACACTTGACGAACCCTTCCGGGATCGACGAGGCATGATTAACCCAATATACAACGACAAACAAAAACAGTCCTAGAAATCACACACACGCAAAACTTACAATCAAAATATACACAGGGTACAACAACTGAACATTACACTAGACACAGGCACAAGGAATACTACGGCTACAACTGAATCAATCTGACCAAGTGCATCAGGCAAGACAACTATCAAAAGAACACTCAACACGATTACTTAAGCAACATAAGAATCACACAGAACACTTATTTTTCAACAATTACAAACAGTTACTCTTTAAATAAGAACGACAGGACAAGAATAAACTGAAAACTTCTCAATTACATAAAACACCGCGCTCCAATACACACAAACAATTCAAACAGAGGACATGAACGAACAACACTGATTACTTAAAGGAGACAAAACGTGAAAGACCAAATAACAAAACCATCTAATCTAACTGGACAAATGCGTGACTAGGATGAGGTTAATCTTAGCAGATTTTCATCAGTAACTCTTGAACACAGACGTACATACATGGCCAAGACTTAATAACAGACAACAATGGAGAAACGCGAGAGAACTAAATAGAAGAACGACACGTGTGAAAGTAATAACCCAAATTAAATGAAAAGCATGAAAAACCAAGGAAAAACAAAAGAGGCAGACCCAGGGAGGAGCTACTCGTTACAAATTCGCCCAAAAACGTCGTCAAAAACAGGCCGGTATTAACCAGGAAAACATCAGGCAATGAAACAGTTTGAAATGTTTTGAGGCAGAAACAAAACTTCGCAATGACAAATCAACAAGTTTAAATAGAGCAGGAGAAAGTATTGGACATCAGGCAGAGCAACTGTGAGTCGTGATCACTCGAGGGATTCTGGCAGTGTCGCCAGTGATGCAGGCGGAGGGCGTGAAATGTAAAGGTATGTATGTCCTTTTTCTTGTTTCTTCTTACATAATATGCGCGGTATTATATCGTATCATATATTAATATCAAGGCATTTTTTTTGTTCCACCAAACCCGGCGACCCTGGCTGCTTGGCGTGGCGTACGTTGGTGTGGCGTATGCTGGGAGAGTTTGGCATTTTAGCTCACTTGGCATCTTTTAAAGTTAAGTTACGGTAAGTAAAGTCAAAGTATAGTCAATATCTGAAGGGAATAATATTATTAATTACACATAGAGTTACTAAAACAGGGGACCCCAGTAACGCTAGCTGGTTAGCTTTCCTGGATAGGTGTTGTGAAGATGCCTGACTAGCTAGCATGAGCTAGAAACGAGTGGATGAAAATTCAATATTTTTACAAATTTAGATGTTCGTTCGTTAAAAATTGTTGGCACTGTATACAGAATGTACAGTATTTATGGTGTTTGCTTTTCCTCTTTAGACACAAAATCACACAACAGGAGGCAATGGACACGATGGCTAAACACCTCAAGTGCACCGGAGAGGTTGTGTGGTGGTTCTCCGAGAAGAAATTTACAGAGAATAAAAAAAATAAAATTGTTCTTTTTTCATTATGGCATACAGTTTTTTTTTTTCATCTCTCCCATGTAATTTTGAGCACCATTACAGTGAATTTTGTGGTATATTCAAGGTTGAATGTATGACGTTGGCATATCAACGTTGATTCACCTTTCAAAATCGACACAAAATCCAACGTTGATTCAACCATCAGATTCGACGTTGATTCAACGTCGATTCAACGTTGAAATGCCTGCTGGGTGGTTTATGGAAATGGAAGCCCATTCCCCCCGCTTGAAGAAAAAACAAGTCCATATAGTATCTCATAATAATGACTTACAATCTCATAATTATGACTTGCTTTCTCATAATTATGACTTAGTATTATTAATAATTAATAACCCCAACTGCTCCCCAGGCGCCGGGCGGGCTAGGGCTGTCAACTGCTCTGGGCAGGTGTGCACCACAGCCCCCTAGTAATCACTAGTGTGTGTATGTGTTCTGCACAGATGTGTAAAAAGCGGAGGACAAATTTCGATTGCGGTGGAAAAAATCACCAGTGATGTCCAGTGGCGGACTTGGCAATTTGGGGGCTCAAGGCGAATTTAGCTAGGGGGGCCCATCAACATTAATATGCGAGAAATAAGTTAAGCCAGGTTCACACTACACGATTTTAGGCTGGTTTTTCAGTCGCCAACAGTTTTTTGTAGATTGCCGACAGAAACTCTGGTCGGAGGCAAATCAGCGATCACTCGGCGCTCGCTCAGTCATGTAGTGTGAACTGCTGAAAGACGCTCGCCGACTCATCGCAGACGCCCGGCAGATATCTAGCACGGTTAATATCTAGCATGTTAGTCAGCAGCAGCGTCTAGTTACAGCCAATGGGAACAGCGTCTAGCTACAGCCAATGGGGACGCGGAGAGAGAACCGCGGCACTGCTGAAGCTATCTCTGAAGAATGTAAAAAACTTTTAAGAATGCTTTCAAAACAGTAACCCAGCAAACACACAAAATCCTCACCTTTCTTACAACTTTACTACAACACTGTGTTTAAGTTATTGTGACAGCACTGGAGAAATAGTGCGATTGATTATATCTATGTTCACTGCAAAGGAGAGATTAAATAATTCTGGCAATTTGGGACTATGGAGTGTTTAAACGGTAAAAATAACGAAAATGTGGAGTACATGTACATTGTTTTTTTCTTCTACGTGGTGTTGCTGGTTCTCATGAGAGTTTCGTTTTTGTGTTCTCGGACGGCAGCCAGATGAGCGATTCCCCAGTCGTTTAATTCGTGAGCCCGCGTCGCCGATCAGTCATGTAGTGTGAAAGCCACAACAACTGAAAGACTCGTGATTACAGCACAACCAGTCATGTAGTGCGAACGGCACAAAAACCTGACGACTGAAAAGTCGTGTAGAGTGAACCTGGCTTTAGCTAGACAAGGGGGCCCTACAGTGGGAGGGGCCCAAGGCAATTGCCTAGCAATGTCTCTATGCAAAGACCACCTCTGGTGATGTCAGTAACGTGTTACTTTAACAGTTCGCTTGTATTACGTTTACAAATAAATTTACAAATAATGAAATAATGACTGAATAATGACTGAGCAGCTACACAAACGTAATGTCAGGAGATACTGTAGCGACTACTACTCCTCACGGCGAATTCCCTAAAGGACAGACACTTGGCCACTCAAGGTGTCTTAGCCCTTTAAGTGACACTGGGGGAGCGGCGCCTGCACGTGCCAGAGTTGCGTTATCAATAAAGTTTCCCTCCTCTGGATTTTTGGATTAAGCAGTTTCTGCCTCGGTTACCGAACCTGCTTCAATACATTGTTACTGTTAAAAATGCACTTCCAATAAAGTGAGTATTGGAAAAATTAATTTTGCTGCTGAATGTAACTACTAAAGTAACTTGTAATCTAACATAGTTACTTTTAAAATCAAGTGATCAGTAACGTAACTAAGTTACTTTTAGAAGGAGTAATCAGTAATCGGATTACTTTTTCAAGGTAACTAAGCCATCACTGAAAATCACAATTGACAAAATATGGCACATTTACATTTATAATAATGACTTATAATCTCATAATTATGACTTAGTATCTCATAATAATGAGATATGTCATAATTATGAAATGCTAACTGTGACGTGCGGGCAGGGCGAAGGACGAGACACGAGTCCTCGGTTGCAGCAGAAGTCACTTTTAATAATGACACACGGATAGCACACAAAGCGCACGTAGAAACACTCAGCAAACACAGAAACGTTTAGACTCAGACAACGACGAGCACAGGACACTGCGCACATTAAATAGACAAACCACATAAACCCCACGTGATGACGAGACGAGCCACAGGTGAGACGCATCAGCACAAGACGTAACCGCACCCACGGAGATCCACTGACGTAGATGAGCAGACGCAGACGACGTAAACACACGCCCCAAAGGGAGGGTTCGGGGACCATAACGTGACAGACGTCCCTACCAAGGGCACTACCCGTCCTGGGGTACCAACAGGACCGAGGGCCTCGAACCCACGTCGATGGGAAGACCGGGGAAAAGACTTTAGACACACATAACGGGACATTCACAAATACACACACAACGTAAACACATGCCCAAAAAGGAGGGGCCGGGGTCCTCAACGTGACACTAACTCATATGAGTTATATAAGTCATTTGTAATCACATAAGGGAAACACAGGGATATAAGAACATGGAAATAACAAGACACAGCTGATTACGATAATGACACGGGCATGGCAGACAGACAGAAACCGGGGCGTCAAAGTCAAAGTCAAATTTATTTATATAGCGCTTTTCACAACACACGTTGTCACAAAGCAGCTTTACAATCGTATGGGTCCAGATCCCTAATGAGCAAGCCAAAGGCGACAGTGGTGAGGAAAAACTCCCTATAGGATGGGGATTAGGAAGAAACCTCGGGAGGACCAAGACTCAAAAGGAAACCCATCCTCCATTGGGTGGCCCGTTAACACAAGTCCGTGGTTGTAGGGTGGTTTTCTCTTCCGTTACTGGCTGGCCGGTGACCGTATATGACATCCATTTGCTGGAACCATATCCAGTCTTTGCGGTTTGCTCCGCTGCGTCCGTTATGGTCCTTCACTGCCCGGTAATCGCGTTAAGCTTTTTTAGCTTGGACCGACCGGCACTGCTGAACGGACCGCTGGTAGCCATGAGTGGCCATTAGCGCGGAAACCTCGCTAAAAACCTTTACATTTCTAGTGGCCCTGTCCAGTTCGCCCTGGATTTTTTGATCGCTGATTATTAACAGAAAGGTTTGTACCTCGGCGTTTGACCAGGGAACAGACTTCGCTCCTTGGGTTTTAAAAATGGCTGAGGAGTCCATAGCATAGCGGAGGAGTCGCTCTCCTGACGCAACCTGTGACGACACTCCCTGGCCAATCAGTGTCATGCTGTTCCTCCACGTCACAGAACTGTACCGCTTCGGGACGGTTAGAACCTCGAGCGAGTCGGTACGAAAAAAGTACCCGAAGGGGCCGGCTCACAGGGTACTGGTACTAATGGAAACACTCACAAACCGTCGCGAATCGAACCGTACCGCGCCAAGCAGGCCCTAGTGGAAATGTGTGTGTATTGTGTGAGTGTAATGAGTGTATTGTAATTTCAGTTTTACTAGGCTCGTAAAAGATGTAATATGAACGCATCTATTGTAAACGCAGGAATTTAGAGCTGTGTTTGTAGTTAATGTTACCACCACAGTCACTACTGTACAATAGCTAGCTCTTAGCCTTGCTAGTTGCTAGTTAGCTGTAGCCATAAACAAAGCATCAGCAGCGATGACGTGCTACACAGTTTGTGCAGTTACGCTATATCGTTGTTCCTTCACGGGAATACTTGTGTTTAATATTTGTTATTTTTTACGTTCAAGATTCCCCTTCCACTGACGAGGTGAGCGGAGCTTTCCTCGGGGTGCTTGGCGAACTTGTGAACACCATGCGAGACAGACGCCAGTAAAAGCACACAAAATGTTGCTTGTAGTACTATAAATATTTATTTCATATAAAGCTATACGTATATATTTGCTTTTTGCACTTTTTTAAACTATAACTATATTATTTACATATGTTGTACTTTAAATATCTATATTTCATAATAAAGTTTGATTTCATTTGATTGTATGACTGATGCTTTTTATGCAGGGTGTGTTCAGCCTGTTTGAGTAATACCAAATTATTATCAATAATTAGAGCAACCACATACAATAATGAAGATAAAGATAAATAAGATACAATAATGGTATGAGTTAAGGGGCATCGACCGGTGTTGTGGTCGCATACAAATGATGTTAAGACACTACAACCCGCGCGCCAACAGCGACTCCACCCACATTGTGTTGGTCCACCATTGTAATGGAAACACAACGCGACCGTACCGTTCCGTTGCGAATCGACCCGTATCGAACCGGACCGTGCCAAGCAGGCCCTAGTGGAAATGCGCCATTTGTCGATCATTATTTCGTTTGTCTCTCATGGTTATGTCTTGAATTATTCCCTAGTCTCGCTCTCTCCTCATTCTGCCGTTAAGTATAGTGGTTTGCTTCTTTCCCTATTTGTTCTTTAGTGCACGTCCGTAACATTGCCTGTCTTTTGTTTTATGTAGACTCGGCCTCGGTTACGAGGCTGAAGTTGGTTCCTTATTCGCCAGTGTCTTATTCGCACTTTCCGTTCCACCTTAAAAAAATAAAGCGGTAGTTTCATTATGTCGCCGCGATAGAATGTATTGTACGTTTCTATGGCTGTATCTCCTGATTCTTACATCGTCTCAGAAATCTGACGAGCAGGTTTGATTTACCATATAAGTGACTGTATAAATCCAGAAGAAGAAGAGTTTTTACTGTAGAATATTTTTATAATCGTCCTGTGAAGTTGGCATGTCAGGCGAAAATGTACTATGCATACAGTGCATTGGTCTTAGTTTGTATGGCTGTATCTCCTGATTCTTACATCGTCTCAGAGATCTGACGAGCAGGTTTGATTGACCATATAAGTGACTGTATAAATCCAGAAGAAGAAGGTTTTTTTTACTGTAGAATATTTTTATAATCGTCCTGTGAAGTTGGCATGTCTGGCAATAATGTACTGTGCATACAGTGCATTGGTCTTAGTTTGTATGGCAGTATCTCCTGATTCTTACATCGTCTCAGAGATCTGACAAGCAGATATACTTGACCACATAAGTGACTGTATAAATCCAGAAGAAGAAGGTTTTTTACTGTAGAATATTTTTTATTGACCTGTGAACTTGGCATGTCAGGCGATAGAATGTACTGTTGCATACAGTGCATTGGTCTTAGTTTGTATGGCAGTATCTCCTGATTCTTACATCGTCTCAGAGATCTGACAATCAGGTTTGATTGAACACATAAGTGACTGTATAAATCCAGAAGAAGAAGGTTTTATACTTTAGAAAATTTTTTTTATTGACCTGTGAAGTTGGCATGTCAGGCGATAGAATGTAATGTGCATATAGTGCAATGGTCTTAGTTTGTATGGCTATATCTCCTGATTCTTACATCGTCTCAGAGATCTGACAAGCAGGTTTAGTTGACCATATAAGTGACTGTATAAATCCAGAAGAAGAAGGTTTTTTCCTGTAGAATATTTTTTTTATTGACCTGTGAATTTGACATATCAGGCGATAATGTACTGTGCATACAGTACATTTGTCTTAGTTTGTATGGCTGTATCTCCTGATTCTTACATCGTCTCAGAGATCTGACAAGCAGATATACTTGACCACATAAGTGACTGTATAAATCCAGAAGAAGAAGGTTTTTTACTGTAGAATATTTTTTTATTGACCTGTGAACTTGGCATGTCAGGCGATAGAATGTACTGTTGCATACAGTGCATTGGTCTTAGTTTGTATGGCAGTATCTCCTGATTCTTACATCGTCTCAGAGATCTGACAATCAGGTTTGATTGACCACATAAGTGACTGTATAAATCCAGAAGAAGAAGGTTTTCTACTGTAGAAAATTTTTTTATTGACCTGTGAAGTTAGCATGTCAGAGGATTTAATGTACTATGCATACAGTGCATTGGTCTTAGTTTGTATGGCTGTATCTCCTGATTCTTACATCGTCTCAGAGATCTGACGAGCAGGTTTGATTGACCATATAAGTCACTGTATAAATCCAGAAGAAGAAGGTTTTTTTACTGTAGAATATTTTTTTTATTGTCCTGTGAAGTTGGCATGTCAGGGGATTTAATGTACTATGCATACAGTGCATTGGTCTTAGTTTGTATGGCTGTATCTCCTGATTCTTACATCGTCTCAAAGATCTGACAAGCAGGTTTGATTGACCACATAAGTGACTGTATAAAACCAGAAGAAGAAGGTTTTTTACTGTAGAATATTTTTTTTATTGTCCTGTGAACTTGGCATGTGAGCACAACCCCCATCTGTGGACGTCGGGCCCTCATATCATCATCATGGAGTCGGTTTCTAACCGTTTGTGCAGACACATGCACATTTGTGGCCTGCTGGAGGTCATTTTGCAGGGCTCTGGCAGTGCTCCTCCTGTTCCTTCTTGCACAAAGGCGGAGGTAGCAGTCCTTCTGCTGGGTTGTTGCCTTCCTACGGCCTCCTCCACGTCTCCTGGTGTACTGGCCTGTCTCCTCGTAGCGCCTCCAGCCTCTGGACACTACGCTGACAGACACAGCAAACCTTCTTGACACAGCTCGCATTGATGTGCCATCCTGGATGAGCTGCACTACCTGAGCCACTTGTGTGGGTTGTAGAGTCCGTCTCATGCTACCACAAGTGTGAAAGGACCACCAACATTCAAAAGTGACCAAAACATCAGCCAGAAAGCATAGGTACTGAGAAGTGGTCTGTGGTCCCCACCTGCAGAACCACTCCTTTATAGGGGGGGTCTTGCTAATTGCCTCTCATTTCTACCTGTTGTCTATTCCATTTGCACAACAGCAGGAGAAATTGATTCACAATCCGTGTTGCTTCCTAACTGAACAGGTTGGTTTCACAGAAGTGTGGTTGACTTGGAGTTATATTGTGTTGTTTAAGTGTTCCCTTTATTTTTTGAGCAGTGTATATATATATATTCCATGGGCACATTCCATGGGCAGTTTTCAGAACACTGGAAATTCTGACCAAAAATATTTAATTTTGGGAGCTTTGCTCATGATATTGGAAGAATAAGAAGAAGTGAAGTAAATCAGATGTTTTTTAATACCATTTTAGATGGTAGACTTTTTCTTTAATTTCCCAGGCCTCTTACACAGGCATCTCCATAGTGCCTAGTGATCTTCTGCATGCTCAAAGCAAATGACTGGATCTTTAATTCATCATCTATAATATGAGCTGTCACACCAAGATAATTCTTGTTGCTAACAGAGGTCCAGTGATCCCCAGTCAGAGCCACATTTAGGGCACTCTTCACAATAACCAAATAATGTGATGCGTAAAGTATTGTAATGATCCTTAAGGGATTATTGGGTTACTGTTTCTTTAAGTTAAGTTGTGTGTGCGAGTGGAAAAGTGCGCGAGGAGCGAGAGTGAGAGAGAGAGAGGATTCGGTTATTTTTCTTGAGTGAGTTCGCTTGTATTAATGTTTAAATAAAAGAGACGAGTTGTCAACAGTAAACTGTCCTGGTATTTAACCAACGTTACAGTATAAACGCCTCCGCCGCTCGTGCGAGGTGTGCGAAGTCGCGCGCGTCACTAGCGAAAGTTTAATCCAGTCTTGATTAGGTTTAATCAGTTTTAATGGTCCAATGAAGGTAATTTAAAAACCAGGACATTTCCTCACTTAAAAAAACCCCGGGACAGGATGTGAAATACGGACGTTTGTTCACCCTATCGTACTAGGAATACATTTATCAGCTAAGTGATCATTACTGACCTGCGCATTAGTACCAACATGTTTTGCGTTGAGGCGGTAACGAAGGGTGGAAGTGCTCGTGTGATAAGCGAACTCCTTCCTACATAAAATGCAAATAACACTATATTTATTTTTACTTCCATCTGGACGTTTCTTATATTTATATTTCCCATCCACCAGCGTAGCGTCTTCACTCATCTCCATCATGCTCATCTTATTGTGCGTCCATATAATCTGTATGTCTGGAACTCGTGCACTGAGAAATATTCACGGTGCAAAAGTGTCTCATGCGTTAAATGCGTTAATTTTTTTAGTGCGTTGATTTTCCTGTAATTAATTAATCGAAATTAACGCGTTAAAGTCCCACCACTAATATATATATATGTATGTATATGTGTGTGCCATTTATTAAATCTATGAGCGCAAACATTAGAATAAATACAGACAAACAACAACAATACACATAATGAATAATAATAAAAAGCTCTAAATTATGGTTTTATACGTATGAGTGTGTTTGCTTAATCATTTACAAATAATTTAAAATCATCCAATTCCAGAGCTATTTAAATTAATGCTGTTGATGAATTATGATTAAAATGATGTCAGGGTAAACAAACTGTGACGCTGGGCGGCGGTAGACGGACGAGACACAGAATCCGTACTTTAGTGGCAAACGTCACTTTAATGTCGCACTGAACTTGCGCAATAGCGCACGAGAAACATACACAAGCACTCAACGGGTAGACTTTAGACAACGACGAGCACAGGACACTGCGCGAGCGCACATTAAATAGACAAACCACATTAACCCCAGGTGATTACGAGACGATTCACAGGTGAGACGGATTATCACATGACATAGCTATCACCACGAAATATCCACAGACGCAGACGATGCACGTAGACTACGTAAACACACGCCCAAAAGGGAGGGGCCGGGGTCCTCAACGTGACAGACGCCCCCTCCAAGGGCACTACCCGTCCCGGGGTGCCAACAGGACCGAGTGCCCCGAACCCACGACGATGGGCGGATCCGACGCGCTCAGTCCTGCGTCTGGGAGGTGACTGCCCTTGGCGAAGCGTCCATCACGAATCGCCTAGCACACCCTCCCTGGGAAGACGGGGGAAAAGACGTTAAACACATTCAACGGCACATTCACAAATACACAAACAGGCACGCTCACACACAGAGGAATAAACGGGAAAAGGGGATTTGACACACAGACGGGAAAACTCACAAACATTGGGACTGACAAACAGGAAACAGGCACCAGGCTTCGCGCCAGGAGGAGCGCGAGCAGAGGAGAGAGATCCGGCGCTGCTGGTGCTGCATTGGGCAGTCCTCCTCCTGCTTTCGCTGCGTTCCCTCCACCGGGTGCAGCGTGGCGGGCTGACGCGCCAGGTGCGGCGCGGCGGGCTGACGCGCCAGGTGCGGCGCGGCGGGCTGACGCGCCAGGTGCGGCGGGCTGACGCGCCAGGTGCGGCGCGGCGGGCTGGTGCGCCAGGTGCGGCGCGGCGGGCTGGCGCGCCCGGTGCGGCGCGGCGGGCTGACGCGCCCGGAGCCGCGCGGCGGGCTGACGCGCCCCGTGCAGCGCGGCGGACGGACTCTCCCCTCGGCTGGCCCTCTGGGATGTCCACCTCCATTTCCTCCGTCTCGCTGCCACGGCTCCATTCCATGGGCTGCTCCGGGCTGCCACCCCGGGAGCAGTCCATGCTCTCTCCTCCTGAGCGATCCGCGGACGGGGTCCATCTCCCCTTTACAGTCCCCGCAGAACACTCAGAGGAGGGTGGACCGTCCTCCTCCTCCGAGCACAGTTCGCTGTCCGTGTACTCAGAGACGCCTGAGTACACGGACAGAGGACGGTCGTCTTCCTCCCCGCCCTCTATGACGGAAGAGGGACCTACGGGCGGAGGGGGATAGTCCTCTTCCTCGGACTCCTCCTCCTCCTCCTCCCCGTAGTCTACGGTGGAAGCGTCGTCGAGCGACGGGGGGTAGTCCGCTCCCTCTCCACCGTAGTCCACGGTGGACGCGTCGTCGAGCGAGGGGGGGTAGTCCACTCCCTCTCCACCGTAGTCCACGGTGGACGCGTCGTCGAGCGAGGGGGGGTAGTCCGCTCCCTCTCCACCGTAGTCCACGGTGGACGCGTCATCGAACGACGGAGGGTAGGCGGCTTCCACCTCTTCCTGCTCCTCCCCCTCGCCAGGGGAATCTCCCTCACCGAACTCCTCCTCCGGGGTTGACGCGGTAGCGCTGACGGTGCAGGTGTCTACCCTCTGAGACGAGAAGGCGTGGGGAGGAGACACGTGTCTGTCCAGCCAGCCCCTCACTGCTTCCTGGCGGAACACCACCGCCCATTCGGGGCTGGAGGTCTCCCGAGCCATCTTTAGCAGGGCGGCGCACTGCGGGTCTCGTTCCAGCTGTCCTGGCGTTGACGCGGCGTCGCGGTGCGGGGGTGTTCCCTCCTCCTCACTGCAGGGAGGGTCCTCCCCGAGCTCACCCTCTGATGACGTCCCTGTCTCACCATAGAGCTCGGGGACGCTGACCCGTATAGGCGAAAGCTCACGGGCAGGCGAGGGATGTCTCTCCCGCCACACCCGTGCAGCCGTCTGGCGATACTCCGCTGCCAGCTCGGGTATGGAGGTCTCCCGAGCTGCGCACAGCAGGTACGCGCACTCCGGGTCCTCCCTGAGCTGCGCCAGTGTCGGCGAAACCCCGCGGCGTGGGGAAGAAGACGAAGAGCGGGGATGCCGCTTGTTAGGCTTCTTGCCCTTCTTGGGCTTGCTTTTGTAGCCCGGCATGATGGGTGTCTCTGGTCGGCTCGTCGTTCTGTGACGCTGGGCGGCGGTAGACGGACGAGACACAGAATCCGTACTATAGTGGCAAACGTCACTTTAATGTCGCACTGAAGTTGCTCAATAGCGCACGAGAAACATACACAAGCACTCAACGGGTAGACTTTAGACAACGACGAGCACAGGACACTGCGCGAGCGCACATTAAATAGACAAACCACATTAACCCCAGGTGATTACGAGACGATTCACAGGTGAGACGGATTATCACATGACATAGCTATCACCACGAAATATCCACAGACGCAGACGATGCACGTAGACTACGTAAACACACGCCCAAAAGGGAGGGGCCGGGGTCCTCAACGTGACACAAACATGCATTCTTTTAAATTTATTTTTGCAATCAATATATAAAATTTAATATAATTTTCATTTGTTGTATTTATGTTTATTATAATATTAATTCTATATCTTATATAGAGTATAGAATAGTAGGGTTATAGCTTTTTTATAGTTATTATAGAGGTTCTGTGTTATTTTGTCAATTTGTGTTTTATTCCTGCTGTTTGTTTCCTTTGATATTATGTTTCATTGTCCTCACAATGGAGATCACAATGGAGATAGTCTACTCAAGCTCAGCTTCTCAGTTCTTGGACTTGATGTAAATAAAAGAAACCACACTTGCTGTTAACCAAATTTGGAGACAATTTGATGACCAGAAGGGATAGGGAAAAATAACATTTGTTGAGAGTGTGACAGAAAAATAGTGACAGAAATAAAATGCAGAGTCTCTGAGTCTTGATCAAAGTGAGTAGCAAGTTTATTGAAGCAAGACAAAGCAATGCATAAAGTCTTCTCAAAACAATGGAACAGCTTCTCAAAGCTGGTATACCCCTAGTCCCACCCTCGTCACACAACAGTTATAAACCTTACATGGCTACCAGTGAAGTTACATTACACAGCGTATTCATTCAACAGTTATAAACCTTACATGGCTACCAGTGAAGTTACATTAGACAGCGTATTCATTCAACAGTTATAGACCTTACATGGCTACCAGTGAAGTTACATTAGACAGCGTATTCATTCAACAGTTATAAACCTTACATGGCTACCAGTGAAGTTACATTAGACAGCGTATTCATTCAACAGTTATAAACCTTACATGGCTACCAGTGAAGTTACATTAGACAGCGTATTCATTCTCTTGCTAAATATCCTTGAGCACACCACCGCCCACTACGCACATACATAAGCCTGCTGCCTACACTGAGAGTTTGAGAACAAACAGTTTCAGTTACACAAGCATACATTATCATTACTTAATTAGAGAAAATAATAATTAATAATGCCCTTTATTGATTATGAATCATTCCAATACCCAATTTCCTTTACAAGCGCTGAAAGAAAAAGTCTATTGGAGTAGGCTAAATTATGTTTCATGTTAGAGTGATATTTTAAAGATTACCGAGCAAGGGCAGAAAGGACAAGACAGAAAGTACATACATTTGAACTTAAGTGCCTAAAAAGGGCAAGTGAAGAAGTGCAGTAAAATGTCACTGTACTCATGTAACGTGGCTTGCGCCACGGAGCAAGGAGACGGACACAATCGCTGAGAAGAGCGAGATTTATTGAAGGGAATACCATATTCGTCGTCGCTTAGCCAGGCAGGGTCAATCACAGGAGGGCAGTCCGTAAAACAGGCAAAGACAGGCATCACAAGACAGGGGGCACGGGAAACAGGAGAAACACGAAAACGGTCAGGCACAGAGAACAGCGGTGGGATAGACACGATCACAAATAAATTCAAAATACCGGACGAAGGACAAGGGAGACTCAGGGGCTTATATGCACAGACATTAAACAAGGGGCAGGTGAGGACAATGACACAGGGGTGTGGTGACAAACGAGGAATCAAAACCAACGAGCAGGGCGGGACAAACAGGCAGGGAGCACGGACATGAGGGAACCCAGAGTGACAGCTACGAGAGGGGGCGTTGCCCTACGTGACAGAACCCCCCCTCAAAGCGTGCCACTCCGGGGCACGCAAGGGCAGACAGGACAGGGACAGCGGACAGAGGACAGACCGGAGGGACAGGACCAGACAAAATAGGACGAGGGACCCGGGACACGGCAGGGACTGGAGACAGGGAGACAGGCCAAGAGCTGGGCCGGGACACGGCACGACACGGGACACAGGGAGACCGGATAGGGCCAGGGCGAGGCACAGGAGCAGGGCTGGACAGGACAGGACCGGGGATAGACACTGGAGCGGGGACAGGGCAGAGGTAAACACTGAGGCGAAGACGTTATGGACAACCGAGACAGGGACAGGAACAAGGTGAGTGATGACTTGGGGAACAGACATGGGGACAGGGACGGAGACGACACCACAGACACAGGAACAGACACAGGAACAGGAACTTGGACACGAACAGACACAACCACGGGGACAGGAACTAAAACAAAGCCAGGGACGGAACACGGGAGCAAGGGGGACACAAGCATAGAGGCAGGAACACGGGGCGGAGCAGACAACACACTGAGTCCAAGCCCACACGTGGGCAGCACAGTCTCTGGGGCGACAGGCACGGCCGGGCGGCGGCCAGCGGGAACAGGAGCCGGCAGACAGGCAGCGGGAACAGGAGCCGGCAGACAGGCAGCGGGAACAGGCAGGGTCCGCTGGCGTGCAGCGGGAACAGGCAGGGTCCGCTGGCGTGCAGCGGGAACAGGCAGGGTCCGCTGGCGTGCAGCGGGAACAGGCAGGGTCCGCTGGCGGGCAGCGGGAACAGGAGCCGGCGTGGACGACCTCTCCTGGGTCGCAGGGACAGGAACCGGCGTGGACTGCCGACGGGCAGCGGGGACAGGAACCGGCGTGGACGACCCCTCCAGGGTCGCGGGGACAGGAACCGGCATGGACTGCCGACGGGCAGCGGGGACAGGTACCGGCGTGGACTGCCGACGGGCTGCGGGAACTGGAACCTGAGGTGAGGAGATGCGCTCGGGGGATGGAGCCGCCAAGCCGACGTCCTCGGGGGGCGGAGCCACCATACTGACGTCATCGGGGGGCGTGTCCGCCAAGCCGACGTCCTCGGGGGGCGGAGCCACCAAGCCGACGTCCTCGGGGGGCGGAGCCACCAAGCCGACGTCCTCGAGGGGCGGAGCCGCCATACTGACGTGGCTTGTACCCCCCCCCCCAAAAAATACTTGGGGGTGTCATGAGGAGTAGCCGGCGGGATCAGAGGCGGTGGGTCCTCCTCCTCAGGGTCCTGGGTGAGCCTGGCAGAACACACAGACACAGAAGCTCCTCGGTTGCTCTCTCTGCTGCGGCTCCGCCTCCCTTGAGGCGCCGGGAGCTCGCGGTGGTCAGAGAGAGTCAACCGAGGGTTAAGTGAAAACTTGTCTGTGCGCTCAGACCGTCTGCCCGCTGCTTGCACTACAGGGGTTTTTTCCCCGTCGTGTTCGCAAAACCGGGCAGACACACAGCGCTCAGATGGAGTCTCGACGCGAAAGCCAGTAGAAAAGAGACTGCGCTTTCTTTGGTCGGCGACGAGACTTCCTTGTACCCGCAGCGCCAGGGGTATTCCTGTCTCTGGTTTGTTCGCACTGAAATACCGGAGAGTCGAACCGGATTAAACCAGCCGACATCCATTCACAGTGTTTGAACTCACCAGAGTCTCGCTCTCTCGCTGTGTCCTTGATAGGTCTGGTATTATGTAACGTGGCTTGCGCCACGGAGCGAGGAGACGGACACAATCGCTGAGAAGAGCGAGATTTATTGAAGGGAATACCATATTCGTCGTCGCTTAGCCAGGCAGGGTCAATCACAGGAGGGCAGTCCGTAAAACAGGCAAAGACAGGCATCACAAGACAGGGGGCACGGGAAACAGGAGAAACACGAAAACGGTCAGGCACAGAGAACAGCGGTGGGATAGACACGATCACAAATAAATTCAAAATACCGGACGAAGGACAAGGGAGACTCAGGGGCTTATATGCACAGACATTAAACAAGGGGCAGGTGATGACAATGACACAGGGGTGTGGTAACAAACGAGGAATCAAAACCAATGAGCAGGGCGGGACAAACAGGCAGGGAGCACGGACATGAGGGAACCCAGAGTGACAGCTACGAGAGGGGGCGTTGCCCTACGTGACAACTCACAAGTATACAAATGGGTTACACTGGTTTAATTAATTGCCTGAAAGTTTGACAATAAGCAAATAATGGCATAGAAAATGAGTTAAAAAAAGGTGATAATGAGGAGATAAAACCGTATGAAATAAGACAAAAGTAAAATATACTGAACATATTATATGGCCTGACATGCCAAGTTCACAGGTCAATAAAAAAAATATTCTACAGTAAAAAACCTTCTTCTTCTGGATTTATACAGTCACTTATGTGGTCAACTAAACCTGTTTGTCAGATCTTTGAGACGATGTAAGAATCAGGAGATACAGCCATACAAACTAAGACCAATGCACTGTATGCATAGTACAATCTATCGCCTGACATGCCAAGTTCACAGGTCAATAAAAAAAATTTTCTAAAGTAAAAAACCTTCTTCTTCTGGATTTATACAGTCACTTATGTGTTTAATCAAACCTGATTGTCAGATCTCTGAGACGATGTAAGAATCAGGAGATACTGCCATACAAACTAAGACCAATGCACTGTATGCACAGTACATTATCGCCAGACATGCCAACTTCACAGGACGATTATAAAAATATTCTACAGTAAAAAACCTTCTTCTTCTGGATTTATACAGTTACTTATATGGTCAATCAAACCTGCTCGTCAGATCTCTGAGACAATGTAAGAATCAGGAGATACAGCCATACAAACTAAGACCAATGCACTGTATGCATAGTACATTTTCGCCTGACATGCCAACTTCACAGGACGATTATAAAAATAATCTACAGTAAAAACTCTTCTTCTTCTGGATTTATACAGTCACTTATATGGTAAATCAAACCTGCTCGTCAGATTTCTGAGACGATGTAAGAATCAGGAGATACAGCCATAGTACAATACATTCTATTGCGGCGACATAATGAAACTACCGCTTTATTTTTTTAAGGTGGAACGGAAAGTGCGAATAAGACACTGGCGAATAAGGAACCAACTTCAGCCTCGTGCCTCGGTTGTAGTCCAGATTGGAATATGCCACGTCGGTCTCGTAAACGTGTCTCTCACACTCTCACATTACTGTTGGAAACCTGTCTCTTTCTCCGTTGTCAGAGGAGCGATCTCTTCAAAAGCACAATAAAACCACCTCATCTCAGCATTTGTGTCCGCTCCCAGTTGGTACGTTACAGAATGACTGACCAAGACTCAGGAAAAATTAGGTGTTTAAGTACATAGGGAATTAGGTACAACAAGACACAGGTGAAACTCATTAGAAACGAGGGGCAGAACTTGGGCAGGGAATAAAGTAAGCAAAATAAAGACAAGAAGCATGAAATGAAAAACGTAAAGTATAAAGTATAATAGATCGCGCAAGGAAAAGCATGATCATTACAAAATGGTACATTCGACTAACATTATTGGTTTCACTTGACATCAAGTATATTCACTGAACAAGACCTAATAAATGTTTAGTAATGTTTAATAGATGTTAGTAATGCATCACTAAAACATTATCGGTTTTCACTTTACATCTTTACAAAGACAAATGTACATAACATACATCAGAATGTAACATATTGGGGCAACCTTAAAGGAATATATTACATTGTACTGATTTACATACACTAACACTAAAGCTCTAAAAAGGTGCAAGCAACAAAGAGCCAAAATATTAGTTAGTCAACACCACTTAGTTTACACTTCATATAAACACAGCATTAACTAATGCAACTGTTACATGTTTCTTTAACGTTAGTTAATTATTGTTAATGTGCAGTGTTAGGAACATTACTTTAAAAAAGTAATTAGTTATAAATACTACTTGTTCAAAGAAGTAACTGAGTTAGTAACTGAATTACTCTATAATAAAAGTAACTTGTTACCAGGGAAAGTAACTATTTGCATTACAGTAAAAAAAAAGTTATATGCCTGTCACGTTACGGTCCCCGAACCCTTCCTTTGGGGCGTGTGGTAACGTTGTCTGCGTCTACTCGTCTGCGTCAGTGTATCTCCGTGGGTGCGGGTGTGTCTTGTAATTATCCGTCTCACCTGTGGCTCGTCTCGTCATCATGTGGGGTTGATGTGGTCTGTCTATTTAATGTGCGTTCGCGCAGTGTCTTGTGCTCGTCGTTGTCTAATGTCGACACGTGTGTGTGTGTTGCATGTTCAACAGGCGCTATATGTACCTGTTTATTGTGTTGAAATAAAAGTGACGTCAGTCATACGGAGGATTCCGTGTCTCATCCTTCGCCCAGCCTGCGCGTCACAATGCCAGTGAATAAGGATTTTTTGAAAAAGCAGTTTTCACAGTCAGTTGAAATGAGTAGATCAGAAAGGTGTCTAACTTTTGATATTTATTGCACATCAACAGACCAGTTCAGGATAAAATTCTTTAAAATCCCAAATCTTTGTAAAAAAAAAAAAAAAAACAAAAAGCAAAAGTAAACAGTTACACTATATAAAGTGCATTTACATCTATCAAATTAAATTAAATTCTCTCAACCTGAGACCACTGGTTTGTTCACAACAGAAGTAAACTTAACAATAAAACCTCTATTCTTAATTAAATAAATCAAATACCCAGTCTGGTAGACATTCAGGAACTTCAAGTATTTTCTTAAATAATGTTTATATTGCCACCTTGAAACAAAATTTTCTTCGGCTTGCTCCTGACTCGCCATTTCTGCCTCTTCTCAGTTTGTGTCGCGTGTCACTGGCGTGCTTCAGCACGCATTTAAAAACACTGGATCTGATTGGCTACCATAACGCTGCCTTAGCCAATCGCTTACTGACTTGTTAAGTTAAACAGGTGTTACACCGAGAACTGTGACCTATCGAGATCTGTTACTCCTCACTAGCCTGGGCAGCGGTCCGCTTGCATTACTGTTAGTATATCAATATATAGTAACGCACCGCTTTTAATGACCAGTAACGTCAACGGCGTTGTAACGACAGGAAAAGTAATTAATTATATTATCCCGTTACTGACAAAATGAGGCTGTTACCTTACGTTATTTGCAACACTGTTAATGTGTTACTTCATGTGTTGTTCATGTTAACTAATGCATTACTTAATTTTAGTTAGTCAACACCACTTACTCTGCACTTCATATAAACACAGCATTAACTAATGCAACTGTTACATGTTTACTTAACATTAGTTAATTATTGTTAATGTGTTACTTCATGTGTTGTTCATATTAACTAATGCATTAGTTAATGTTAGTAAGTAAACACTTAATGTAAAGTGTTACCGACTTTCCTCCGAAAATCGAGCTGAGAAGGAGAAAGGTGAAATAACTAAAATCTCAGTTGTCCGCACACCAGTCACACCAAGACCAAGAGATGATAAAAGAGGCATTTGTTGAAGCTGCTGATTCCTTGTTCCGAGACTTTAAAAACAAATCTGAAATATTATCTTCAATCAAAGCTCTCCAGCTATCGAGGAATACAGTCACATGGCGCTCTGAAGCCATGACAGAGGATTTGACCCAGCAACTTTGGAAGGATATTGCAGACTGCAAGTGTTTCTCGCTACAATTAGTTAAATACTTTATAAATATAAATAAATAAAATACTTTATTTATCCTAAAAGGAAAAGGAAAGAAGGAATACACAATATTAAAAAGTAATAATAATAAATAATGACACTATAGAAAAAATACATTTGTCATGCATTTTTATTGTAGGTAGATCATTTTGACTTGGTCATCTTATGAGTAGCTCGCAAGCTGAAAAAGTGTGGACACCCCTGTCTTAGAGTTATTTCAATCAGGATTTAGACCCCATTACAGCACTGAAACAGCACTTACTGAAGTACTGAACCATCTCTTAATATCCTCTGATAAAGGACACATTTCTTTTCTCATACTGCTAGACCTCAGTGCTGCTTTTGACACCATTGTTCATAATATTCTACTTAATAGGCTGGACACACTCATTGGCATAAGAGGACAAGCACTCTCCTGGTACAGGTCCTACCTGACAGGTCGTTACCAATTTGTACTAGTAAATATCAAATGCTCAGGGCATTCTAAGGTAAAGTATGGTGTCCCACAAGGATCTGTACTGGGCCCCATATTATTCTCATTATATATGCTACCACTGGGCACCATCATTCGTAGGCATGGTATTAGCTTCCATTGCTACGCAGATGATACTCAGTTGAATATATCTTCCAATCCAGATGATATCACTACTACTCTCAAGATTGAGAACTGCGTCCAGGACATTAAAAACTGGTTGGCGTCTAATTTTCTTCAACTAAACTCCAATAAGACTGAGGTGCTGATTCTTGGGCCTAAAGCTGCTAGAAGCAATTGGGCTGATATTCCCCTTACCCTAAATGATTTTTCATTAGCACCTAAATCTACCGCAAAAAGCTTAGATGTCTCTATTTATTCTGATCTTTCATTTGACACACATTCTCCTCTTCCGGTGCCGTGAGGAGCGGCAGCCTACTCCAGTAGCTCCGTCTTTGTGTACTGTTTTTAGCCACTTTTCTTTACTTTTTCTCTCTGTTTGTTTTCAATGGAGTCTGTTATCATGACCACTTTAAGGACAAGTATTGTTTACAAGAGAGAAGAGCTTCTGGCGCTGAGAACAAAGGGACGCACCAGCCAGACGCATCAAATCCCGGTGGAGCTGCACAGACCCTACCGCAGGTGTAGAGCTGGAGCTAAGCTAAAGGCTAAGCGCATGGAGAAACGTTGGAGGTTTAAACCATTGATTCTCTCCATGGTGATGGGGAATGTGAACTCCCTGACCAACAAGAGGGATGAACTGGCGGAAACTGACGGAAACGTGGCTAACCAGCAACATTCCCGATGCTAACGTGGACATTTCCGGCTTCACCACCATGAGAACGGATAGGGATGCCAAACAGAGCAGCAAATCCAAAGGCGGGGGGCTGGTGCTGTATGTGAACATCAGATGGTGTAACCCGGGGCATGTGACTGTGAAGGAGATCATCTGCTGCCGGGATGTTGAACTGTTGGCGGTGAGTCTACGGTCCTACTACATGCCCAGAGAGCTATCTCACGCCATTGTTGTTTGTGTTTATGTTCCTCTGCACGCTGATGCCGAGAACGCTTGTGATGTCATTCACTCATCCATCGCAAGACTACAGACTCGTTATCCGCAGGCCTACATAGCCATTTCCGGGGACTTTAACAACATCACGCTGGATTCAGTATTCACTGCTTTCTACCAGTATGTTGACTGTCCCACCAGGAAAAACAGAACTATTGATCTCCTTTACTCCAATGTAAAGGACGCATACACCACCACACCCCTCCCCCCTCTGGGAAAATCTGACCACAACCTGGTCTACCTGCAGCCACAGTACAAGCCCCAGGTCCGTAGACAACCTGCAGCAGTGTTAAAGGCCTTCTGATTAAACAGAAGAGGGCCTTTAAAGACAACAACCAGGAGGAGCTTAGGAGTGTACAGAGGGAGCTCAAAGTTCACTTGTGAGAGGCCAAGGACTCCTACAGGAAGAAGGTGGAGCAGAAGCTGAGGAAGAATAACATGAGGGAGGTATGGAATGGTATGAAGACCATCATGTGCTGTAAGCAGAGGGAGAACAGTTCCATAGACGGTGATGGTGAGAGAGCCAATGAGTTCAACACCTTCTATAAGCGGTTTGACTGCCCTGTTCAAGACCCTATGGCTCAAGCTGACAATTCCTCCACTTCCCCAGCCCCCCAGCCCCCACACGGCAGCCCCCCTGTCTGCCCCTCCACTCATCTTCTCTACAGAACAGGTCAGACTCCACTCTAGAAAGGCAGCTGGACCAGATAGGGTGTGTCCCAGACTACTGAAGTACTGTGCTGCTAAGCTTGGGGCCCCCCTACAGCACATCTTCAACCTGAGTCTGCACTTGGGGAGGGTCCCCACACTGTGGAAGACATCTTGCTTGGTTCCAGTACCCAAGAAACCACACCCCAGTGAGCTCAATGACTTCAGGCCAGTCACTCTTACATCACATGCAGGGGCGGACTGGCATACATTACTACCAGGGATACTACCAGACCCCCCCCCCCCCCGAGTCTTGGTTCCTCTCAAGGTTTCTTCCTCATGCCCTTAGGGAGTTTTTCCTTGCCACTGTCGCCCATGGCTTGCTCACTGGGGGCTAGGACTCGGCACTTGTAAAGCTGCTTTGTGACAACAACTGTTGTAAAAAGCGCTATATAAATAAAATTTGATTGATTGATTGATTGAAAGACACCATTAATTTATATGATTTCATTTTCAAATTCTGACGTGCCTGTTTTTCATATGTTAAAACCAGACTCGGTGTGAAAGCCTTAAAATAGAAATCTCTATTGTGAGGATCATGTCAGAAATAAATCCTCTCTTTCTGCAGTATTTGGTTATATTCCAACTTGGCAGTAAAACGGACGTTTACAACAGTTGTTGATTAGACACTGACCCAGGCTCAGTGTATCAGATATTAAATAATTTAAACTTAAATAATTGTAGGCCTACTGAAATCCATGATTTAGGTTTCTCTAATTTTGCAGTATTTATAAACAGGTGTACAGCTTATTTTTTTTTTTAAGAAGACATTTTTTATAGGCCTACAATAGTTCCAGGTTTCTACAATAAATAGTTCATTGAACAAAAAAACTTTTGTTGCAATTTCTTAAGGGTCAGTGTATAACCGCGATACCGCGGTATTTCCTGAGACGGTTATCATACCGTGAAAATCTCATACCGTTTGTGACGGGCGGGTGAGCAACTAAAAAGGAAGCGATCACGCCAAGTCTCAGGGAAAAAGGATGGTTTAATAGAAAGTGTGCAAACCAAAACCCGTGCAATAGATCCAAATTAAGGATGTAATGACCAGCGGTCAACTGGTACAAAGACAAGACATATATAGGCAAACAAACGACCCTCAGGTGAGACGGATCACGGGCTCCGCCCACCTGAGGGACGCACACAACGTCACAAAACAACAACAACAACAGCCGCTGTGGACAGAGGCGACCGGTAGGGGGCCGCCTCACAGTGACACCGTTGCAACCCTACTCGCGGCATTACACTGGCTTCCAATTAAATATCGAATTGAATTTTAAATTCTTCTGTTAACCTATAAGGCTTTAAATGGTCTTGCCCCACAATATCTGAACTCATTGTGTACTGGGTCATTCTATGTCAAATCAACCAAAATTTAGATTGACCATCTCAGAATCCCTTCAAACTTTCCCCATTTATAGGCAGATATGTTTCATGGAAAAATCCAAAGTATTTCTGTTCCTTGTTCAATATTTCAAGAGTTACAGCCGTTTTTGTAACCCCCAGATGCATCTTTTGCGAAAGTTGCTAAATAGCAATATTTGAATGTGAATATCTCTAAAACTATTACAGCTAGAAGGCTGAATTTTTTTTTGTATGTTTAGAAACTTGTATACTTGTAATTTATGTACTTCCTGGTGCTGTAAGTTGTGTTGTGTCAATAGAAAAAATTCCCAAAGTTGGAAAAAAAATCAACTAAGAGTCATTTTCACCTGTCATTATCTCATGGATGGAATAGAAGAAGGCTGATCTATGTTTTATGTTTCAAAGTACTTCCAGTGGCAATGTTGAAGTAATAATTAAGTTGCCTGTATGTAGTCCAGTTTTTGCACAATTTGTTGCCAAATATCCAATTTCACACGTACGGTACCCTTGTTTGGACACTGATTCCCTAAATCAGTGATAAAATACCTATATTATTTTTTTCAATTTTTTTGTTCTGTTATATTCCTGATGCTGAGTTAGCAGATTCAAAAAAGAGAAGTTGAAAAACTATGATTGCTCCACCAGATGGCGCCAGTTGACTATCAAGTACTTGAACATCCGCTAACTCAGCGTCAGGTTTTATATTTATTGGGTCATTCCATGTCAAATCAATCAAGAAGTTGTGTAAATTTGTGTAAATGAATTTTTTTGTGTAAATATACTGCATTTTAGCACAACATAAATTCTGTTTTGCTTCTCTTTTTTTAATGTTATTTTTCCAAGATATTGGTGATATTCAGTGGTAAATAAAACCACTATATCAAAAAAAGGCCATTCCAATTTTTCTACCATATAATCAGCACATATCAAAGTATATCACCAGAAAGTACATGAATTACAAGTATACAAGTTTCTAAACATACAAAAAATTTCAGCCTTCTAGCTGTAATAGTTTTAGAGATATTCACATTAAATTATCGCTATTTAGCCACTTTCGCAAAAGATGCGGGGGGGGGGGGGGGGGGGTTACAAAAATGGCTGTAACTCTTGAAATATTGAACATGGAACAGAAAATTTGGATTGTTCCATGAAAAATATCTGCCTACAAATGGGGAAAGTTTGAAGGGATTCTGAGATGGTCAATCAAAACTTTGGTTGATTTGACATGGAATGACCCTACTACAAACCATCTCGCCCTCATGACTGTGGTCACCTCTGAAACCCTCCCTTTAATTATGCTGCTATAGATTAGCCTGCCGGAGCCACATGCTAATCACTGGCATGTGAGCTGTGTACATTTATATCAATGATGGTTTAAATTGATGTCCACACGCTCAGTCTTTATTGTCTATCTTTTTGCATGCTTCCACCCAAGACAATTGCATGCAAGCACCTACATGCACCTGGGAGATGGTCTGGCTTGCCGGTGGATGTACTGATGCCGGGGTTGGATGTGCCATTTCCGTAAGAGGATGTGCTGATGCTAGCTTCTACCTGAGGCTCACCATCTACACCGACGGGACTGTGACTACTTGGCTGGGGAACAAGGACCTTAACTTTATCTATAGAACCTGCGCACCACGGACTTGTGCTAACGGGCCGCCCAATGGTGGATGGGTTCCCTTTTGAGTCTTGGTCCTCCCGAGATTTCTTCCTAATCCCACCATCATAGGGAGTTTTTCCTTGCCACTGTCGCCTTTGGCTTGCTCATTAGGGATCTGGACCCATACGATTGTAAAGGTGCTTTGTGACAATATGTGTTGTGAAAAGCGCTATATAAATATATTTGACTTTGACTTTGGCTACATGGGTTAGTGTTTTCAAAAATTGTGCTATAAGGACCACTTGTTGGGTCTTAGCAGCTGCAAAAAATCGTAGTTATATTCATTAAGTATATTGAAACTAATAATAAAAAACATTTTTGGAAAAGATTTAGAAATTTAGTCAAAGCAAAGGAATGAATTGTTTTGATTGAATCTTTTCTCAAAATGATCCATTTATCCTTTATTGAGAAATTATATGCTTATTAATAATACGAAAAGTTAATAATAAGTCAATGTTTAATAATGTAGATTTTATAATCAAAGGATTAGATCTGTGGAGTAATCTTAATTTTCTTAAACACAAAGAAATGTGCACATCAGGGACACGCATTATCAAAGTTTCAGTAACACATTGAGTGTCAGTAACACAATAACACAGTAACTTAGTTGAGCAGATCCTTCCGATTTCAGCCAGTCTTAAAAGACAAATGCACTGTTGCGCTCAGGATAACCTGGTTAACGGCAGTAGAGGTTATTGACTCGCTGGATGTCGACACGACTCATCTCCGTGGCTCGTCCAATGGCAACACTACTGTCTGGTATAGGAACGATGGTTGGCTGCCTGTTCTTGGAGAAAGCGTACCTGCACCACAGAGATCACAGCATAACTGCTGTGGCCATCAACAACATCATATACAAACACTGCAAGGAATTAATTAATGACTGTTTACCTTCCGTAATGCATGATGGAGTTGTAGTCATATGGGGTGCCAAGGTTGTTGGTTGGGATTTTTCTAAAGTTATGTGCCTGTCCTGTGAGTAATATAGACCATATGATCAAAAATGTTTTCAGTATGTTGTTGTATTGCTACCACACTCACAACACAGGTTTCAACCACGAGACATTTATGTGGACTCTTAATGAAAATATAATGATAATTTAATGAGGTCATGTTTTAATAGCGGAAAGGTTTGTGTTTTAGAAACATAAAAAAGATAGAAAGAAAAAAGCAACCAGTAACATGATTGTGTGTTTCAAGCTGAGAGGACTCAGTAATGCTGAAGCAAAGAGAGGACTTGGGTCTCAGTAACGCTAAAGTGTAAAACTCAAAAACTATCTCATTTACACGTATGTATTCTTCCAACTGTATGCATATTAATATTCTCCGGGAATGTATAAACAGATATTTCAGATATCCCCACTCCACTCACCTGGAATGATGTTTTGGTAGAGTATTTGAACATGTCGATCACGGTCACTGCGGGTCTGTTCATGGTTGAAGCCCAGGGCGTGGAGGACCTCATGTTGAGTGACACCATGGTAGACACACCCAAAGCGTTGTAGAGACACAACCTGCCCTCCACCTCTACGACCTATGAAGGAGTAGCACCTGCAGGTCACACCAGTTAAAAACTGGTTAAAAACCAGGGAAAAACAGCTGAAATTAAATATTCCTCCCCCCTCAACTATCAGGAGAAAGAACTGGTTCAGACCTGTTGTTTCTCAGAATCTTTATATACTCTATATAAGTTATTTCATAAATTAGGCCAGGCCTTTGATAAATATACACCATTACATTTGCTTTACATATTTAAACATAGAGGACTTATCCAGTAAAGTGACATTAATGCTTGCAGTTTGCTTAATGATGCTTGATATTCACAACACATGTCTTTAGTGTTTAAAGACTCTGTTGACTAACCCTGAGTCAGACATAATCTGAAGGTAGTCTTGCTCCCACGAGCGAGGTATGAATTTGATGCAGGTGGTTTTTGCAAAAGATCTCAGTGCACCCTCAATAACATCTTTTTCACGTCTTGCTGTAAAGATGATGGAGCACATTTACATTTAAAACATTTAGCAAATTCTCGTATCCAAAGGCACTTACAAACGTACTTTCTTTTGCTGCTTATTAAAATAGCAGCTTATTCAAATATTTATTTATTGAAGTAAGAGGTGTCACTCACAGTATTGATTAGAAATGGTATAGGGTACATAGACTTTTCCATTTCTTTTGGGCCATTTACACCCACGAGAGGTGCACGGGTCTGCATTCTGTAAGCCAGTATATACTGCTATATCACCATACATAACCGTGGGCTCATCCAGTCCTTGACCTGCACATTAAAACCACATAATAAAGTTGGACCAAATACAATTATTGATGTAGTGGATGACGCATACGAGGTTCAGGGTGAAACCAAGATGGTGATTAATAGCACTGATTGCAATATTGATTATGTGTCAGCAGAGTAAATAACAGTCTTACCAGCATTCTTGTTTGCTCTTTCAATTATGGCCGACACTGAGAAATAATCCTTCCCAATGCTGTTATCTGAGGAATTGTTATTGGTAAATGAACCATTAATTAGATGTTATGGATTGACATTAACATGGGTTTCAAATGCTACAGTAATTACATTAAGACATATAAGTATAATTACTGTACAGAATGTATATTTCTGAATATCTGAATGGACATGTTGAAGCAGTAACTTCTTACCAGTCTCTCCAGAGCTTTGTTGATGTAATGCCTGGTTCTGAAAAATCTAGAAGACATTGTAGCTGTGAGATGTTTGTTAATTGCACTTGCAGGCTTCCCAAAAACAGTAGCTGAGAAGGATACTATACTTAACATTTATACTTAACAGTCCCATGTGAGGGTGAGCTCACCTTTAAGGAGTGACTCTGCACTGGTGTACAACCAGACATCAGCAGGACGAGGGTCACAGACAGAAGCATGATGGAGTGATGAAGAACGCTCCAACCCAACATCAGCCTAAATAAAGCAGGAAGGGGGAGAGACTTCCCCTTCATTCAGCCCAGCACCACTTACCCAAGGGCTGCGGTACATTCAAACACTGTGGTAACTCCAACCATAAAAGGAAAAGGTTCTGTTCCAGTGCACAATGTCAGACCAAATATGGGACTGTCACTGTTCTGATGTTTTTATGAGGCATCAAAACCTTTTGTAGCTTTTGGTGTAGCCCGTCTGTGGTTATGACAATATATAGCCAATATATGTATGTGTAGTAATGCTGTGGTATAAAATCTCCTATGATGATATTCACCAGAATGATCATTATTCCAATATGATCACAGTATTGGAGGAGATATTGTAGAGATATATTCTCCAGTGTGTGAGTGTAATATCAACTTGCCATGCGTGTTGATGTTGTATTTTTCAGGACTCATTCATGGCGATCGAGAGCTGATTTTGAAAGATCATAGGGGTTACAAGGTCAGATAGGCTGGAGCGTGGCCATTCAGGCATTTATGAACAAAAAGTAAAACCCTGAATTTAATTGTGAAACACACATGTAGGCAGTGAAGGGAGGTGTGTTTGGGAGGAAGTGCTCCTGCTCGAGACTTCCTGTTTGAAGATGTGCTGCAGCATTCTGGACCAGCTGCAGACAGAGAGAAGCCTGACCAGCCCCCACGTGAAGTGCATCACACTTGGCACGTCAAGAGGAAATGAGGTCAGAAAACATCCAAACAACATTTCTGCTTATCCAATTTAAAACCACTGTCCATTAGGCCTATTTGACTCAGAGCCAATGCCACCCATCTAATAAAGCAGAAACCAGCTGGGCTGCCCTGTGGAGGCGGGATTACCTCCTGACTCCTCCCAACTCTTTCTTAAACTCAGCCCAGGGTGTTCCCATTGTCACTTTCACTTCATCATTATGGATCTGGATCTGTATTTTTGTAAATATGCTTTGTGATATGCATTCTAATGTAAGATATAAATAAATCTTAGCTCCGCCTCCTGCCCTGCCCCTCTGAATCCTGCTTCATGAAGTCACAGCTAATGATAAATTAACTAAACCCTTTTAATTAATAAAAAAACTGTTAATTATACACACAATATGGAGCTTATACTCTAGATATTTGTGTGCTGCAGTTATGCAGAAAAGAATGTTCCAATATTCTCAACCTAACTGGCTCCTAAACTATCTCCCTCATATCCACTATATGTCCAAACTTATGATGGTCCCCATCTTAACTTGTTCATCACGCCCACTGTTAGCAGATTCACAAGAAGAAGCCCATAGCCATACAGTCATCACAGAGACAGATAAGACTGGGCAGCTCAAGTGCAGGTGTGTGCTCCTCTTCAAACAGCACTGAGTGTTGTAGAGGTGCAGGTGTGTGCTCCTCTTCAAACAGCACTGAGTGTTGTAGAGGTGCAGGTGTGGACTCCTCTTCAAACAGCACTGAGTGTTGTAGAGGTGCAGGTGTGGACTCCTCTTCAAACAGCACTGAGTGTTGTAGAGGTGCAGGTGTGGACTCCTCTTCAAACAGCACTGAGTGTTGTAGAGGTGCAGGTGTGTGCTCCTCTTCAAACAGCACTGAGTGTTGTAGAGGTGCAGGTGTGTGCTCTTCTTCAAACAGCACTGAGTGTTGTAGAGGTGCAGGTGTGTGCTCCTCTTCAAACAGCACTGAGTGTTGTAGAGGTGCAGGTGTGTGCTCTTCTTCAAACAGCACTGAGTGTTGTAGAGGTGCAGGTGTGTGCTCCTCTTCAAACAGCACTGAGTGTTGTAGAGGTGCAGGTGTGTGCTCCTCTTGGACATGTCACTGAACATGTTTAAGGAGCAGTGCAGCTACAGAGTAGGTTCCTCACTCCAATACCACATGAAAGCCCAGAGAGAGCATAGAGTTCTGGTGTATAGTGTAGACATCTCCTCCGTTACTGTTTCTTACAAAACAGTGTTTGTTAATTCCTCTTTGTGGTTGGCTGATTAGGACACTGATGTTGACCAATCACAACGCTCTTGAGGCTTTGTGTTTTTTCTTCTGTTTGCATATGTTCACAAATACAAACATTAACTCTAATGAAATGGGACCAGTGTAGAGGTTGCAGCGGTTGTCCTCTGTGGTGGAAGATGTGACAAACACATTTAATTAAGCCAATTATCAACGGGAGTTACTTGTTTATCATTTTCCACTAAAGCCACTCATATTAACAAAAGAAGGCATCAACTGCGGTGCTATTGGTTAAAAGCAAATTGCTTGTCAGTACGGTGAAAAACCAGTAGCCCTATGGAATAGCAGAGAGGGGCCATGCTGCAGGCCACAGTACCAGTGAGGGGCAGAGAACAGGGAACAAAGAATAGGGACGGAGAATAAGTTTATTACAGAACCAACTGAAAGAAAAGAAAACATTAGATTAGTGCCCTCTATGGTGCAGTGTTTTTTTTTTACATAATAATAATAATAACTAGACATGCATTTCCTGAAGGAAATATATAGTGCTTGAAAAGAGATGCAAGTCTCTGTGTGTGTGTGTGCATGTAGTGTATATGGTGTATATGCTCCATCTGCCCCATCTACTCTATCTGCCCCATTTGCCCCTCTGCTCCATCTGCCCCATATGGCCCTCTGCTCTATCTGCCCCTCTGCTCCATCTGCCCCTTTGCCCCATTTGCACCTCTGCCCCATCTGCTCTATCTGCCCCATTTGCCCCTCACCCTCATCTGCCCCTCTGCTCCATCTGTGTGGAGTGAGTATGAGAGAGATGCAGGTGTGTGCGTGTGTGGGGGAGGGGGAGAGACATTCAAAAATAACTGACACTGTCTCTGCCACTCTGAGTGGAGGAGCCTTGTTTTATGTGATTTGCACCCTCCGAACAAACGGTCGTAGTTCGGACCCCATTTAACTTATCGTTTCACTGAAGAGATTGTGTGAGAGAGGACCCCTTGATGATGATTGTGAAATATTTTGGTGTGGTTTGACCCAAAAATGACTGATTTATGACAAGTTAAAAACACACAAAAATCTCAACAAAGCTGATTCTGATTCTCATACATTTATATGGGGGCCAATGGGGCAATTTTCTGTGTCTAGTGCCAAACAAATGCTCATACCTCTAAAACTAATTGATCAAATGATTAGATATCTTGGCGTGCCAGAGAGGACAAGTTTCTCTCCCATTTAAAATTTAAATGGAGCTTCTAGGTCAAGGTGTAAGGATTTTACAGCAGTTTAGCCACGAAAGTTTTGATCATTTTTCATGCCAGCTCACACTCTAACTGGTTGTTAAGATTTGAAATTCTGAACATTCCACCATTCATTTTAATAGGGATTTTTTTCATTTTTAAACTCAATTCTATAACACTAATCGACTCCAAAAACGGATAGCACAGAGCCGAGACCTTCTAAACGCAGTTCGAACGGAGTCTGTACGTTAAGCGGTTCGGGCCGCAAGCCCTATTATAATAAAATGTAACTTATAAGCGCCTTTTTAGGATATACAGAAGAAGATTAGGGCCACTATTAAAAATTTTAAAAAGGGACATTAGAAAAAAAAGGGCACCCAGAATTCTGAGATTAAACTCTTTATTCTCATAACTCTGATTTTATTCTCAGAATTGTGACTTTAATCTCACAATTCTGACTTTTTTCTCGGAATTGTGGGTACTTGGAATTCATCAGCTTAATGACAGAGACATGTATAGCCCAAAATGTGACAGGACCTACTCACTGCTGTAAACACACCTTAGACTTAATACTTACTTACGGGTTAAACATAGAACATTTGGCAATCATCCCCCAAAATGACGCCATTTCAGATAATTCCCTACTGATATATGAAATAGCTATATACGATTTACATCAGATGCACCATATAAAAACCACGTGCACCGCAGCAACATTTATTAACATACTACCAGAGCTACCGAGCACTATGCCATTGCAGCCCAATGAATTAGAACAGGCAACACAACAGTTTTATTCCACACTCAGCAATACCTTAGACAGTGTAGCTCCAGTTAAAACAAAATTAATTAGGGAGAAAAAGCTTGCACCATGGTATGACGAACACACTCGTCTTCTAAAACAGGCAGCTCGAACAGTGGAGCGCAAATGGAGATCCACCTCACTAGAAGTGTTTAGAATCGCATGGAAAGACGCCGTAGTCAAATATAAACATGCCCTAATTAAAAGTTAGAGCCTCATATTATTCGACACTAATAGAAAACAACAAAAATAACCCTAGATTTCTCTTCGCGACTGTATCAAAACTAAAAAGAAATATCAATGACACTAGTTCTAATACAGCACTTACAAACACTAGTGATGAATTTTTAAACTTTTTTAGTAATAAAATAGATATTATCCGACTACAGAGTCATAATACATCACAGCCTAACCTCCAATCCAACCCCAGTAGTATAGGTATTAGTAACTACGCATCCAAAAATATTACTGAGCTAAATGGCTTCAATCCTATATCGCAAAAAGAGCTCACAACACTAATTAATTTGTCTAAGGAGACCGGGGATGGTTGTAATACTTTTTGCTTCAGCACCTGTAACTCACTGAATTTTTGAGCTAGACTTCTCAAACTTTTATACAAAGTACACCCATTTGTTTTCTACAAATGGCAATTTAAACTTCGATTGATATATCACAGCCGTCGTGATTTGATGTCAAATACAAGGTGTTCCCTTGTTACAGTCTACCCCACTAGCGGGCTAGGTTGTAACACATCCTGGGGTAAGTTGTAACAATTAGACAAAAGAAGCAAAACAAAGGCCACACCATGCAAAATGCTTCAAAAATAATTTTTTTTAAATAAAATAAAAATCCAGAACAATGTATCTCTGTCTGTGACTGACCATAACTCATATGCACTTTCTGTTTTACTCAGAAGTGTGTGTGTGTGTGGGTGTGTAAATTAGTGTACTAGAACAAACTTATTTAACAATATGTATGCTTAATGAACACTAATACAATGTAACTGTGTAAAGAACATGTAGGTCAAATAATAACCAATGTCAATGTATGTGTGTGTGTGTGTGTGTGTGTGTGTGTGTGTGTGTTACATGGCAGATACCACGTGCCTTTGCAACTGATCTGACTGACTTGCCCTTATTTGTGACCTCATCAGATGCTTTTTTTTTAAAAACATTTGCAGGCATACCTCTGTCAGTCTTTCTTTAAAATTATAAAAAATCAATAAAGTTTCCTTAGTTGTATGTAAGGTGATGGCTGTAACACGTTTTAAAGCTGTTACAACCATCCCCACCCCAGTCAGCCAGTGTTTAACTAGCTGTATTAGCAAGGTGATTTGAAATTAACAGGGGAAAAATGCATCACAATTTACCTGAGAAACTACAGTTTAATGTAATATAATTCATGTGGTTTTATCTGCAATAGTATAAGTACTAAACAAAATATAGTCTTGATGCAGAAATTTACTTTCTCACCTCAAAATCTGTTTTTTTTGCGATGGAATCTGCATGTGCCTGTTTACAGCCTTGATATTCACCATGTGGGATCAGGGAGGAATTGGGTAAATACTGAAATGATCATATGACTCCTATCTTATCCGTGATGGGTGGAACTGATGGTGTTACAACTCTCCCCATGTTACAACCATACCCGGTCACCCCTACAGTATATTCGACCCAGTTCCAACCCATCTATTCAAAGACCTACTCCCAGCTATTGCAGGGCCCTTACTTAATATGATTAACTGTTCCCTTAACCTAGGATATGTGCCCAAACAATTACAATGCGCCGTAATTAGACCCTTGATTAAAAAACAGAATCTCGATCCGCAGATTCTAGCCAACTATAGACCAATTTCTAATCTCCCATTTATCTCTAAAATTCTAAAAAAAAAGCAGTTTACAATCAGTTAAACCATTATCTCCAATCAAATAGTATCCATGATAAGTTCCAATCAGGATTTAGACCGAATCACAGCACTGAAACAGCTTTACTCAGGGTAGTGAATGATTTACTAATATCGTCCGATAATGGGCTCATCTCGTTCCTTATACTGTTAGATCTTAGCGCAGCTTTTGATACTGGACCACAACATTTTGCTGGATCGACTAGAAAACACGGTAGGTATTAAAGGAGTTGGACTCTCCTGGTTTAGATCATATTTGACCGACCGCTTCCAATGTGTAAGTGTTAATAATAAAACATCTAAATCTGTGCAGGTTAAATATGGTGTCCCACAAGGGACAGTCCTAGGACCACTTCTATTTACACTTTACATGTTACCCATAGGCGAGATTATGCATAAGCACGACATCAGTTTCCACTCCTACTCAGACGACACCCAACTATATTTATCGGCTAAACCCGATGATTTAGGTGTAAACAGTAAAATCGAGAAGTGTGTAGAAGAGATAAAACATTGGATGGCGTGTAACTTTCTAGCACTAAATCCAGATAAAACAGAGCTAATAATAGTTGGGTCTAGGGCAGCGAGAGACAAGATACGTAATATAGCATTGAATATACATTCCTTTACTATAACCCCCAGCGCAGAGGTAAAGAACTTATGTCACAATAGACCCAGATCTCTCGTTCGATTCACACATTAATAATATAACTAGGGTAGCGTTCTTTCACTTACGCAACATAGCTAAAATTAGAAACATATTAAATACTAGTGATGTGGAAAAACTAATCCATGCATTAATATCCTCCCGTCTAGATTATTGCAATAGTCTTCTGTTACATGGTCATGTTCCGTCTCTTCTGTTTCTTGCGTTTCAATAGTCTTTGTGAAGTGTTAGCCCCGCCCTCTGTGTTAGTTTGGTTCCTAGAGTCACTCAGCTGTTTTGAGTTCTCGGCTGATTAGTATCCAGTTATATTCTCCGATGTCTAATCTCCTGGCGTGAGTCATCCTGTTCGTTACCCGTGCTTAGTCTCACCGTTTCTCCGTGGGTAGATTTCGTCTGTCTAGTCCGGTACTGTTGTTCTTCCATTTCTGGTTGTTGAGTCGTGCTCACCTGTCGTTCCGGCTTTCTTTATCTACGCTACCAAAGTTAAGTAGTCTCTCGCTTTGATCCTTGAGGTTCTGGGGTTGTTAGGTTTGCAGAGCCGTTTATTCTCTGCGAGGTTTCGGTGTGCATGTGTTATGTACTGTCGGTGATCTAGTCGTCACGTAAAGAGTGTTACTGCCCAGGTTGCATACGTTATGTACTGTCGGTGATCTAGTCGTCACGTAAAGAGTGTTACTGCCCATGTTACATGTGTTATGTACTGTCGGTGATCTGGTCGTCATGTAAAAAGTGTTACTGGCCATGTTACATGTATTATATACTGCCTGTCTATGAAAGTAGATCTGTCTCAACACGACTGGCCTATGTAAGGCGTTGAGTTATACTGCCTGTCTGTTAACGTGGATCTGTCTCAACACGACTGGCCTATGTAAGGCTTTGAGTAATACTGCATGTCTGTTAAAGTACTGCTTGTCTGTTAAAGTAAAGCTGTCTCGTGTTTAACATGCCTCGCCGTTCCCGTGCGTTAAGGGTTGGCACGATTCGCCTCCAAGAGGCTCAGAGTGTTTCTCTCAATAAATTGAGTTTTCTTCCGCATTTGCGTCCGTCTCCAAGTTGCGAAACGTTACAGAATGACTCACCTATTGAGGACGCAGCGAGTAACCTCAGTGTGGACTCTCCATTTGAGGAGGGAGGTTGTAAAGAGACTATGTTGGTAACTGTTGGTTCTGAAGTAAAGCCTGCTATTGCGAGCCGTGCTGAGAGCAGACTAATGTATTCGAACCAACTTGGTGTGTTGCAGTCGGAGTTTTTGTTAGACTCGGAGGGAAAACCTGTTATTTTACCTTCAATCATGCCCTGCCCTTATGAATTTAGTGGCGAAGGAGATAATGTTGATTGTTTCATTATGCGATGTGAGCTGTATTTTCAACATTTAACTTGCCCTAAACCTCCAGATAATGTATCCGTACTCTTTATGAGATCTCTCTTACGGAGTGTAGCTCTCGAGTGGGCGGACCTTGTTTTGGCTACTAGACCAGAGGAGGCCTGGACCATTGAGGGATTTTTTCGGTTTCTTAAGTTGAGGTTTTCTAGAACTAAAGTCCTACGTAGTCCAGATGCCAATGGGATTCCTTCCATCAAACATTTGAACCCCTTAGCTACATCGGGGTTGAGATGTTCTGTAACGGGTGTCCTGTACCTCCGTCTGTGGGTGACGCCTCCACTGTGGACTACGGTGGAGGAGAAGAGGAGGAAGACTACCCTCCGTCTGTGGGTGATGCCTCCACCGTGGACTACGGTGGGGAGGAGGAGTCGGAGGACGAGTTGGAGGACGAGGATTACCTCCCTCCGCCCGTGTGCCCCTCTCGCACCGCAGAGAGGGGTGAGGAAGAGGGGGAGTACCCTTCGTCCGAGGGCTCCTATAGCACGGAGGGAGAAGAGAGCCCTCCCCCCTCAGAGATGTCTGTGGAGACCGTGAGAGGGAAGCGGACGCCCTCTTCCACTCTCCCCGGCGACAGTAAAATGGACTGCTCCCGGGGTGGCAGCCCGGAGCAGTCCATGGAGCGGAGCCAGGGGAGGGAGGAGGACATGGACATTGCAGAGGAAACCCCAAACGGCCCGCACGGGGCGTCTGCCAGCCGCGGTGCACCAGGCGCGTACGCCAGCCGCAGTGCACCAGGCGCGTACGCCAGCCGCGGTGCTCCATACGCGTACGCCAGCCGCGGTGCGCCAGGCGCGCAAGCCAGCCGCGCTGCATCAGGCGCGCAAGCCAGCCGCAGTGCACCAGGCGTGTCCGCCAGCCAAGCTGCTCCCAACAGAGGTTTCGCAGCGACGCCTGGCGGAGGACCGACCACTGCGGCTTCTGATCTCTCTACCCTCTATGCTCTACTCCTGGCGCGCAGCCTGGCGCCTGTTATGTGTTTGTCTGTGCCAGTGTTCGTCAGTCTTCCCGTGTATCTGCCAAACCCCCTGTTCCTGTTTGTGCCTCTGTGTGTGAGTATGCCAGTCTGTGTGTTTGTTTCTGTTCCGTTTAATGTGTCTCCCGTCTTTTCCCCCGTCTTCCCAGGGAGGGTGTTCTAGGCAGTCCGTGGCGGACGCTTCACCAAGGGCGGTCACCTCCCAGACGCGTCGGATCCGCCCATCGTCGTGGGTTCGGGGCACTCGGTCCTGTTGGCACCCCGGGACGGGTAGTGCCCTTGGAGGGGGCGTCTGTCACGTTGAGGACCCCGGCCCCTCCCTTTTGGGCGTGTGTAAACGTTGTCCACATGCTTTGTCTGCGTCAGTGGATATACGTGGTTGGGGTTTTGTCGTGTGATATATAAGTCTCACCTGTGAATCGTCTCGTGATCACGTGGGGCTAATGTGTCTTGCCTATTTAATGTGCGCTCGCGCAGTGTCCTGTGCTCGTCATTGTCTAAGTCTACACGTTGTGTGTTCCTGTTTAGTATTTGTGCGCCGATTGCGCAATAATTGTAAAAATAAAAGTGACGTCTGTCAAGACGAAATACGGATTCTGTGTCTCGTCCGTCTGTCGCCGCCCAGCGTCACAATGAGAGTAATATGGGGCCCAGTACAGATCCTTGTGGGACACCATATTTTACCTTTGTACGTTCTGAACATTCATTATTTACAAGTACAAATTGGTAGCGATTTGTCAGGTAGGATCTAAACCAGGAGAGTGCTTGACCTCTTATGCCAATCAGTGTCTCCAGCCTATTTAGTAGAATGTTGTGATCAATGGTGTCAAAAGCAGCACTAAAGGTCTAACAGTATAAGAAAAGAAACATGTCCTTTATCAGAGGATATTAATAGATCATGTAGTACTTTAGTCAGTGCAGGTTCAGTGCCGTGATGGGGTCTAAATCCAGACTGAAATAACTCTAGTGCATGTTCTGTAAGAAAGAAGAGTTGCGAAGAAACTACTTTCTCTAGAATTTTGGATATGAACGATAGATTAGAGATTGGATATAGTTGGACAGTTCCTGGGGATTAAGACCAGGTTTTTTAATTAGCGGCTTGATGACTGCAAGTTTAAATGAATTGAGAATGTAGCCTAGGCTTAGAGAATAGTTAATTATAGTAAGCAAAGGATATACATTGCTGTGCAGTAATTCCTTAAGTAGATGGGTTGGTACGGCATCAAGTATGCATGTTGAGGGCTTGGCAGATTTTACCAATGAAATAATCTCCTCATGACCAATTGGGGAGAAGGACTCCAAAAGAGCATCAGAGCTGACCAGACTGCTGTCAGGGTGCATTGGCAGGTTGACAGGCTCTGAGATAGTATGACTATTTTTTACCTAATTTTATCAATCAATTTTATCTTATCATTAAAGAAGTTCATAAAATTGTTACTGCTGCACTCTACTGGGATTAGTGATTTAATTTGTTCATGACTCCTAGTTAGGCTAGAAACAGATTTAAATAGGAGTCTTGGATTGTTTTTATGTTTTTCTATTAAAGCCACTAAGTATGAGGATGAGAAGAAACCAGGAAACAAACCAAAACAAGAGGGTTTGCCGAGGGGACTATGACAGGTTTGGGGAGAGGGCAAACTAAATGTGCAGCAATTCTTCTGCTGCATCATATTTGGGTCGGTGTGGTGGCATAGTGTTGTCTTGTAGATTGCAGAGGCCTCATCAAATAGATTATACAAATATTATACATTATATCCACAACCCATAAAAGTGCCATCGTGCTCACACCAGATTAAAACAGTCAAATTGTTAATCCAATGTTCTCCTTCATGTTCTTCCGGGATCACGTCTTCTTTATCTATACTCTCCCCCTCGTTTACTACCAGTGTTCCAACAGTGTTCTCCATCCTCTCGCTGTTGAACTTTCAAGCCTTTTAATGCATCTGACTATTCTTTCTAATCACATGGGCTGGTATATCCTGTACAGACGGGGGGACAACATTATTTAATCCAACAATCCTGTTAGTGACAGCACTTGCTCTGTCACAGTCGGTCATTCTGTCTTAGAGCGATGAGGCTGATGCAAATGCTGAGAGTAGCAAGATTAAATAAAGCACAAACCAAAATCATGATCATATAGGCAGTCCAGGGTAAGATTAGACAGAGAATTAAAAAAAGATATTTTCCAAAACTTTAACTAAGGCTCAGACACAATACAACAATGACAACATTCATAAACTGCATATGCTCAGAGGATCCAGGGCCATTTCTCCTCCCAAGATCCCCAGACAGGTCCCCACCTGTCTGAAGACTGCCACCATCATCCCGGTCCCCAAGAGCTCCGTAGCGACAGGTCTGAATGACTACCGGCCTGTAGCCCTCACGCCGATAGTCACCAAATGCTTTGAGAGACTGGTTATGACCCACATCAAAGCCACCATTGACATCACTGGGGACCCACACCAGTACACTTACAGAACAAACCAATCCACAGAGGACACCATCTCCTCTGTGGTCCACACACCCTCACCCACCTGGAGCAGAAGGATTCCTATGTCCGTTTGCTCTTTGTGGACTTCACATCCGCCTTCAACACCATGATTCCACACACCCTGGTCAACAAACTCTACACACTTGGACTGAGCTCTTCACTCTGCAACTGGGTCCTGGACTTCCTGACCAACAGGCCACAGTCTGTGAGGATCCACAACATCTCCTCCTCCACCATCTTTCTCAGCACAGGCTCCCCTCAGGGCTGCGTGTTGAGCCCCCTCCTGTTCACGCTGCTCACACATGACTGCTCAGCCATTCATCCTGATTGGCTTGCTCACTGGGGGCTTGGACTCGGCACTTGTAAGGCTGCTTTGTGACAACAACTGTTGTTGCGCTATATAAATAAAATTTGATTGATTGATTGACTGTCATATTGTGAAGTTTGCAGATTCCTGGTCAGGAAAGCTCATCAGCGGCTCTACTTCCTCAGGCAGCTGAGATGAGCTGGACTCTGGAGCTCAGTTCTATAGATGTGTGGTGGAGAGCGTCCTGTGCTCCAACATCAACGTGTGGCATGGAAGCTGCTCGGCTGCAGACAGGAAAGCTCTGTAGAGGGTGGTGAAGGCTGCACAGAGGACTGTTGGAGTCAGCCTCCCCACCACCATGGACATCTACACCTCCAGATGCAGGAGGAGGGCCGCCTGCATCATGAAGGACCCCACCCACCCAGCACACCCACTTTTAGTCCCGCTCCCCTCAGGCAGGAGGCTGCGGAGCATTAAGTGCAGAACTTCCCGTCTGAGGAACAGCTTCATCCCAGAAGCTGTCAGACTCATAAACTCTAAATGAGAACCAGCACTCAGTTGGTCTCTCTGACAATCTGCACTTTACACAAGGACACTTTACCCACAGTCACTTAAAAAAAAAACACTTGAACAGTACTCAGATATATTTATTGTTACAGATTTATAACAATAAATAGATTTACTCTACTTATCTACCTATTTTATTTTATTTTTATTTTATTTATTTCTTTTACTCTATTCTATTTTTATTACATTGCTGCTATTGGGGTAAAAACTGGGACCTTGGGTTCTAAATTTCATTCCACCTCATGTACCACACACACAAAAATACACACACAGCTATATGCAGTGCTGCTACCTCCATTAGGGGGTTAATTCTAACCATAAATCTGTGGTCGGTCCTTATCCAATACCCAAGCACCTCAATTGGCTCCTCTCAAATTGAAGAAGCAGAGGCTCCCCAGCAGGCACAGGACGTCACTTCGATGTCAGCCAGACGTTGGCCTCCAACGTTGGTCAGACGTTTAAATTTAGTTGAAAATGAAAATCGGGTTGACGTCAAAACCCGACGTCATATTAACATCAACATCCAACGTTGAGGAGACGTTGAATTCGGGTTGGTTATCAGTCAGTTATTGCTCAAAAAGTAACGTCAGGTTGACGACAAGCTCCAACGTTATATAAACGTTACATTTTAGTTGAAAATGAAAATCGGGTTGACGTCAAAACCCAACGTCAGGTTGACATCAAGATCTAACGTTATGGAGACATAAAATTAGGGTTGGTTATCAGTCAGTTAGGTTGACCTCAAACTTCACTACTGGACAGATGTTCATTTTTAGTTAGAAACAAAAGTTGGATTATCAGTCAAAAACCATCAATGTTTTTAATGTTATTTAGACATTTGACTTAAGTTGGAAATAAGTCAAGCTAACGTTACACCCCAAAGTTATCTTGACATTAAACTCTAAGAATAGATAGACATTGAATTTCAGTTGGAAATCAAAGTCAGATATTTGTCGAAAACCGATGTCAGGTTCATCAAGCTCCAATGTTAGACAGATGTTGAATAATGGTTGGAAATGAAAACTGGATGTTAATTTAATTAACAATATAAACCTGAGTTATTAATTTTAAGCAGAGAAGTTAACCTTTACTAATGTGTGGATTAAATGGCATATACAACAGGATATCAAAACCCTTTTATTGAAATGATATGCTTACCTTGTTTTTAAGCAGTATATTCCCAAAACAAAGTTTAGTATTCAAAAACAGTATTCAAAATAACTATCAGAACTCCACCACCAACAGAAATTACACAAACTCCACAGCAGTCTTTCAAAATAGTCCTTTAAGTTTTTTTTTTTCTGCCGCCTCCACCCACTCTATCTGGGGCATACTTTAAACAAAAGGACACAGCCGCTGCAATGTTTGCCTCCGTTGCATCCGTGGTCCTCTGGACACTTTCTGTAAGAATGAATTGCATTTGTAAATCTTTGAGTAATACAGAATACAGTAAGCAGTAAATCACCAAGTTGTAGACGTTGTTGGTGGCCATTCACATTTAATACATTCTAATGTATTAATTAAAACTAATTCTTAGTCCAGCTGGCTAAATTTAGGCATAATTATGTGAATGCCAGCAGCTTCCTTTTTTCAAGATAACAAAGAATGTAATCGGGTTTTTCTAGTATCCGCATGTTTATACTAAGAAAAGGATATATGCTTTTCACCTGTGACAACAGTGAAGAGACGAAGCTTGGTAAAGGCATGTTTGCCTTTCCCCCCCTTCATGTTGAAATTGGCCATGACCTCATTTGTCATCAACCTATGGACAGAAAAAGGCAGCATTTAACAATCAAAATGGTGAATGTCATCAAAAGTCAACAGGTTTTGTTATGTACTGTAACTGACATTTAATTGACAATGAAATAAAAGCTTACTTCTCCATAACCCTCTTCACATTGTCTTTCAAGTGTACTCCTCCCACCTTGGACAAGCCATTAATCTGAAATTAGAGGAATAAAAATCAAAAATAGTATATCCCCATTAACACACAGTGACAAACAATGAACAATAGAAATAATCATTATAATCAGAGGCGGTCTTTGCATAGAGGCGTGGCTAGGCAATTGCCTTGGGCCCCTCCCACTGCAGCCCACTGTAGGGGCCCCCTGATTAGCTAACTTATTTCTCGCATATTAATGTTGATGGGCCCCCAAATTGCTAAGTCCGCCACTGATTATAATATTTATTTACATTTATTTATTTACACTACAGTAAGTATGGTCTTACCAGTTTCTGCTTTTCCTCAAGGGATTCAAGAGATTTCTCAAGGAGGTTTAGGGCCTCAAGTGTTGAAGCCTGTGCAGGAATCTTTGAGTCTTCGCACCTTTGTGCAACTCCAGACTGTGTCTTCAAATTGCGGACTTCCTCACGGATATCAACAAGCAGCTCCATGACTTTTCTCTGAAATTCTAATGCATTGAAAAAAAATTGATCAAAATTAGAAATATTATCAAGGCACAGTCTTGTGCTGCCATTCAGTGCTCAGCAGAGATGTATAGTAACAAAGTAGAACTACTTTGCTACTGTACTTAAGTACTAAAATGCTGTATCTGTACTTTACTGGAGTATTATTTTTACATTTTATTTTTAAAATAGTACTTAATTTAACATTTTTTGCATTTTACAAAAATGCAAAGTCAGCTATCCACTTACTTGCTTCTGGCATTGGGTATGGGACGTGTTTTTTCTGTGTTGATGGAGTCTGCTGTACAGAGCATGTTGCTTCTGTAGACTGCTGAACAAAAGGTGATTTTGATCTTCTTTGTTCTTTTTTCTGAGACTGGCCTCCATGGCAAGATGATCTAGTCTCCATTTCTGAGGTGGGCTCCTGAATTTGCAGAGGAGCTAATAGAATCATAGAGGAAATTTAATAACAGACAAATACTTTTTCATTTTAGGACTCATTTATGGATAACTTATTTCTCTAACACAAAATACCATTGCAGGTAAATAAAAGTCAATTTTCTTTTTCCTTGTAGTAAGAGCAATACTCATTCTCCAAAATGAAGTATATGCTGTACTCTGAGCAGCAACCCAATGCTCTTTTGCTTACTGGTCATTAATTTCAGTATTTACCCACTAAATGCAAACACACAGCTCTGAGGGGAACTACTGTGTAGTGACAGTAACAAAACTGTTACACATATTAGCAAACTGAGGCTAGAATCAAACACTGAATCTCAAATTAATGTGTTGTTGTGTTTGTGCATCTCACTTGCATATACAACTCTATGTATATGAACCCAGATAATCACTTTAAGACCAAATATTTCTAAAATTCAATTTAAGATACAGACCTGAAGAATCCCTTGATCTAAGGTGAGGTGAGGAAGAAGGAGAACCCTGTTCACTTGAAGTCTGTTTCCTCCTAATGGGTGTAAATGGAGAGCCAGAACTTGATGATGATGACGACGAGTTTGCCTTTTTGGAGTATAGTGTAGATTTTCTCTCTTGAAGAGGTTCCAGTTTCCTTGGAGGAGTAGGAAGTTCTAGCTCTGTTAACAAAAAATCTTATTTCTCAATTGATGTATTGTCAAACAAAAACAAAGGCAATATGTATGTAATTGTAACTGTCACATTTTTTGTTGTTTTCATTTATATGCTCTTATGACACCTAAAAATAACTAACCTTTATTACTCTTGGGATGTTGACCATTTCCTTGATAAACATCATCAAATTCTACCTCACTGTCAGAAGCATCATCTAATTCAATAGACAAATTACGGAAAAGATTATATGCAATTTATGAAGGAAATACCACTGCTCACAACGCAAAAAAATGTAAGATGTCAAATAAATAAGGCAAAGTTAAAGATCAGGAAGATAACTACTAGAAATTGATAGATACCGTTGTAGAGGATGACAGATAAGACAGCGAGAGATACATGTATGCATAGATGGATGCAAAAAAAAACCTACCTGTCAAACAATCCTCAAACGTCTTAGTTTTTCTTCTTCGCTTTGCTTCAGGACTTTCTTCAACTTCTGCACTACTCGTGAAGTCACAATTGTCACATTCGTTGAAGTCATCTATAAGTCACAAATAAGAACAAACAGCAAAGCAACAAGTCTGTTAATGCATAACACTGATATGGCAGGTGTATCTTGTGACAAAGCATGTAACAGGCATAAACAGGGGCTGAAATTATTTTTTCCCTGTCATGAATGCCCTCCTGTCCCGCCTCCATTCCAGGTTTTCCCTTCGTGTCTCCCTGTTCCCTAATCCTGTCCATGTTTTGTTTCTAGTCTCTCTTGTTTTCGTTAGCCATGTGCCTGTGTGTTTTTTTTTTTTTTTTACAGTTCACACCACTCGTTGTTTCAGATTTTTTTGTAACTACCACATCATTTAAGGTGGGCTGTAGAGGCAAATCTTGTAACTCTGACTAAAGAATGTTATTTTTTGTAAAACTTAGGCCCTGTTAACATGTAACTGTACCTACCAGATCTCATCTTCTCTTTTAGAAGGGGAAACTTTCTCCAACCATCAGATGGTTTGCGACGGTCATTCCGATACCTTGTTGCATTTGCAGCATTTGGCCAGTACAGTAACATGTTTTGTGTGTCTACCCAGCTGTCTGGCACTGTTCCTTCTTCTTGCCTTTTCTTCTCTTGCCACACTGCCCTAACCCAAGCCATCCTGAAACACCACAAACTGGCATAAATTAAAACATGCATTTAAAAACAGAAATAAATGTATAGATAACTCAAAGCAAACATCCTTTGTTGCTAAGAAAATAATACTGCCATTACAGTTTCTCAAAAACAGGCTAATCTATGTCACTTCCCATAAAACAAAAATATAAACAACTTTTTACATAAAAAATACTAGGGATATATCAAACTACCCAGCACCCAAAAGTCTGTGGGAGCACAGTGGATGCACTGGCAAAAAAAAGAAGTTACAAAACATGGCATCATCACAATTTCACCTCTGTGTACGCATTATATCTGATGAAAATGCCCAGTTAAGTCAATTGTGGCCATGCAATTCATGGAGGACACTTAAACTGACCAGTGATACTGATATGCAGAAGTGCCAACATCCGTTCAACAGACGATGCTGAGAAACTAAAGTGAGCACAGTGTTGTTTTCACGTATTTACAGCACAATTCGGCAGTCTAAATACCGCCTATTCTTTTTTTCCCCACCTATTTTGTGTCGTGCCACTACATTTTTGGCTATGGCCCTAAAAACCATAAGTGGTATGTATAGTTCCAGATAAAGACACCAATGCAGAGCCTTGGGGAAACCAAACACTTATGTTGTTAATCACAGGGGAAGTAATATATATTTTACGATTAAGTTGTTGAATGACAAATAGGTACATGAACCAAAAATGCATTTTAGATTGTAGTAGTATTATTACTACAAATGAATCAGTAAATACCCTTTTATTCTTTTCTCTCCATGCTGTGCAGTAAAGGCATAAGCACGTATCCTGTTTGATAGGGAAGACAAGCCACTTTACGGTTCATTTCTTCAACCTTAAGAAGCCTGCGATGTTTCTGTACTCTCTCCAAGTTTCTGACGAACACAACATTAATAAGCTTGGAGTCACAAGGTACAGTAAAAAAGCTTTCCAGGCTCTTTTGTGAAATGATCTCGCATAACAAGCTGCCATCATCACGTTTTTCTTTTACAAATGCGAAGTCTTCATTGTGTAAGAGGAAACATCCATTTCTCTTTTTTACTGAAACAAAATGCCAACTTTTGTTTGTCATCTTCTGTGTGTGGCTTTCTGCCCTCTCGAGTTCAAAAAGTCTCTTTGCAACTTGACTGATGGGATTCTTGGCATTTCTTACTAATTTCTTCAGACTGTGTAGATAATTTTCAAAAGGAAATGCAGATATGTCATTGAGAGAACACTGGAAATGTCTAGTGTCATCTGACAGATGTTTCAAGTTATGAACATTATACACCAAAAATGATGTTGTGTATATATGCTTGCAGTTGTCTACAAAATAGTTTAATAGCTGTTGAGCATAGTCCATGTAAGCAGCACGCTTCCTCTCACAGGAGTCCAGAAGAATCGATACAGCTACTGTTAGGCACAAAAAATGCTCATATACATTGCTGTGCAACACCTTTTTCAAAACTACAGGTCCAGTATAGAGAAGGAATTGCCTAAACTCTGTAGCTTTCCATCGATCTAGTTCTGTTAGTGGTCTGGGTTGCCGAGCAAATTCAATTGGCAGCTTTCCAGATAGAGACACAAGAAGAGTTGAAATCTCACCTACTTGTCTAACTGACAGTCTACATTCAGGTGGTCCTTGTTTTAAAAAGCACAGCAGTCTTTTCACAACCCCAAGACATACTAAATGCATATAGTCCAGAGGAAAATCTCTGACACACCTAATTCCTACATTAAGTAAAGGGGTCACTCCAACCTGATGATCAACATAAAGTCTTTTAGAGAAATCTCTATCAGTTCTTAATGGGTATTCTCCCAAGAACACAACTCTTTTGTTATTATACTCTCCCTTAATTGTACATCTTTCACAGCAATGGTAGCCAGTGTGTCCTTTTACACATTTTAAGTATGCTCGAGCAGGAGCATCACACACAAAAGCTTTGATCCGCACATGGATTATTTTGCTATCTACTGTGATTTGCTTTCTCTGCAGTTCTGCATATTCCGCTAAGAAGTCTTCAAGAAAATCATCAACAGAGCTAGGTTTTGATCTGCCATAAAAAACTGCCACTACAAATGGTTCAAAATCACCAAAACAACAGAGGATTGGCCATAACTGGGCATTGGATGATTTGAAAAGAGGAACTCCATCAATGTTCACCAATAGATCCACAAAGTTTGAACGTTTCAAAAATGATTTGTTCTGGGAAAGAATTTTTACAACAGAGCATTCAATCCCCAAGTAAACATACTGTCCACCACATTTGTCCTCAGTCTGGATTCGGCGGGGTGTTTTCAATAATGTCCTAGAATCCTTTGGTACTTCTAAACCTTCATCCCTCAAAATACCCAGCAGTTCATCAATTTGGCTTCTTCCACATGTACTTCTTGTAGCCCAAGAAGCAAGCTTTTCCTGAAAGGTTACCTCATCTTCTTTGGCAGATTGAGTGTGTTCTTCAGAATCAGTTGACACATTTGCTCTATATCCAAAATCTGAATCTGCATCACCAGGTTCAACCGTTTCATTTGAGGTACCGTTTCTCTCTGGTGTTAAAACTTCATTTTCTACATCACACTGATTGAAATCTACATTTTCAGGGCAATCATCTTCACTGCTACATTCCAGGGCAATTGCTGCAGCTTCTGATCGAATTTTTCGCCAGCGCCTCAGATAAGACATGCCATTTTCTACAAAAATGACAAATCCAGTAGTTAGGTCTACAATAAAACTAGTTTCAGAATTCAAGTGTTAATTTAACCAACAAACCCATAAAATGTAAACAGGTTAATTTATTTTATGAGAATATTTACCCTTAACTACCAGTAACAGCATTTGAAAGTCCATATCTATTCAAAGACATAAGACATAAGGCTGCTGCAATTTGGCGACATAATCAATTACGTTGACAGCAATAAGTAGTGTTTATTAATACTTTTACTTTACTCAAATAAACCAACACCAATCCGTTTTTAACAGCTTTCATAAGGATTAAGTACATTTTGTATTACAAGAAATAGAAAAACAAAAACCTGTAGTACAATGGACATACTGTACAAAGAAAATCAAATCCATTGAACACGCCATTTGCAATACGCCCGGCGCAAAGTTGAGAGGCACTCTGATAAAAACTACGCTTCATACATTTTGGCGGGAAATGAGCTCTACGGCCTGACGCTGTTGGGAAAAATGGTTGCTGCCCTGGCTGTACAGAGACTCGGTCAATGCAAAACGCGCGAAAGTATTTGAACTTACCCACCGCCAAGTTAACAACTTAAAGCTACCCACAGCATCACTCAATACTAACAAATTTGAATGAACTTTATAGCACAATTCACACTTTTTCTTTTCTTTCATTTTAACTACCACATCCCACCTTCCATAACGCAATTTACACCATTCACGGAGGCTTCTGTTATTTTGTCTTGAGCAATATGAGAACTCTGGCAAAAGCCACAGTGAATTTATTCCTATTGTTGATTTTACAAACTACACCCGACCAAATTTTACATTATTCTTATGCAAGCCTTGCAATACCATGAAGTCAAACTTTAGCTAGCTAATATATTCACTAATAGCTATAGCTATTTTAGGCTATGAATGGCGCCAGTTAACCAAAAAGCAACTGCTGAGAACTAAAGTATCACATAAAACGCGAGCTCAACAGCCATGTCCCATAAAATAAAAAACCAATACCAAAATGAATTTATATATTTTCCTCACCTTCGTTCACCTTCACCGTCCACAAACTCAGAACTCGCTACCGTGAACTGTGCGTGAAGTCCGACAGGTGCACCTTAGTCCTGTATCTTTCCGCCACATCACTTCAGAGTGGAGGGACTAGTTCTGTTGCCTGACAACTGACATTGCTTTCAAATGTTTTAAATTAGATGTCAAACGTCCAAGTCAAGTATAATAATATTATATCAATCTTATATCATTTATAATCTTATACATACTCATATTAATATCAGTATTTGATAATGTTAAAATGTCACGTCTAGCAGAAGTTATGATTCCGACGTTTACCAGACGTTGGGTTTTGGTTAACATAACCCACAACTAATTGTTTGTATTTAACATAAATTTGACATAAGAATGCAATGTTTGAGTGACGTTGGATTTTGGTTACGTATCATTACGACACAAAAACAACAAAATACCAGCGTCTAATGATGTTAGAATGTAACGTCGAGTAGACGTTAAGATTCCGACGTTTACCAGACGCTGGGTTTTGGTTAACATAACCCACAACTAATTGTTGGTATTTTACGTCAATTTCACATCAGGATATGATGTTTGGAAGACGCGGGATTTAGGTTAGATAACATCATGACTTAAAACCAACAAAATATCAGCATCATATGTCGTCACAATTCTACGTCAAATTGACGTTAATATTAGACGTTATCCTGACGTTAATTTTTTGTCATCCGACGTCATGACCAACAGTCAACCAAAAATCAACGTCTGGTGACGTTGGTGGCCAGCTGGGTCTACTCTGAGCTCCTCACCCGATCATGAAGAGTCAGTCTCACTACCTGACAGACTTTCTCACCCTATCATGAAGAGTCAGTCTCACTACCTGACAGACTTTCTCACCCTATCATGAAGAGTCAGTCTCACTACCTGACAGACTTTCTCACCCTATCATGGAGAGATTACCCTCTCTCCCACTACTTGGCAGAAAATGCTTACTTCAGCCGGTTGCATCTGTAATATTTTTCTTTTGGTTATTATCCAGAGTTCATGCCCATAGGTGAGAGTGGGGACATAGCCTGGTTGGACACTGTTAGCCTAGGGCGGGGGTCGGCAACCTGCGGCTGCCCTAGCAGCTCTCTGGAGCTTTTTCAAAAATGTTTGAAAATGCAAAAAGATGGGGGAGAGAAATATATTTTTTGTTTTAATACAGTTTTTGTAGGAGACAAACATGATACCAACATTCTTAATGTTTTCCAATGCTGTAAGATTTGCGTCATAGCCTGCGACACACGATTCTATTAGCAGGGCGAGATGAGGCAGGTGGCTGTTGTAAACAAACCGGCGCGTAACTTCGCACGTGCCGCGCTTCAGCGCAATGAACAAAGTCATGTTTGTAGGGTTCATACACCTATACAAAGCTGGAAGCTTACTAATGGAGCTTCCTAATGGAGACATTGACAAGACTAAAGTTGTTTGCAGCTTATGCAACACAGAATTAGTTTATTGTAAGAGTTCTACCAGTCTGAAGTACCATTTAAATGCAAAGCACATGTTTGCTAATGCTGCTGACGCTGGGTCAAGCACTGATGTAGCCCAGGGGAAGAGTCACCGCCGCCGAAAACAGGTTAAATGTACTAAATTAGAGGTGTATTCAACTAAGGATTTTCATAGTCGAATCTGATTAGTCAGATTTCCTCTTTAGTCGACTAATAGTTGAATCAGGTTTTTTTTTTTTGTTTTATCTAGAGCACCTTAAAACGGAATCCCGTTCTCATTCAGGACTTTTTTCCACTTCAAAGTAAATACCTAAAACATAAACATGGTAGGTTGGCTTTATTCAGCTTTTATTTATTTACTTTTTTTTTTTTTTTAATGAAACGTTAGAGAACATTAACCGTCAGTGCGCAGTGCGCATATCAAACTGTCAGTGTAACGTACTAACTGGGAGCGGACACAAATGCGGAGATGAAGAGGTTTTATTGTGCTTTTGAGGAGATCGCTCCTCTGACAAAGGACAAAGAGACAGGCTTCCAATAGTAATGTGAGAGACACGTTTACGAGACCGACGTGGCATACTCCAATCTGGACTACAGCCGAGGCAGAGTACTTAAAACAAAAACAAAAGACAGGCAATGTCACGGATGTGTACCAAAGTAAAACAAAACACACTCAACTACAACATTAAGCCAGGGTTACATAAACGCCATACCAATAAAGGATACTAATGACTAACATCCAAATCAAACCAACAGCGAAAGTATGAACACTACAACACTTACGGAACCAAGCGACAGCAAAGATTAAAAAAAAAGAAGAAACTCACCGAATAGACCAACGTAGAATACTAGAAAGAACAATTAGGGAAAGCAGCAAACCACTAGACCAGGGGTACTGAACTGGCGGGCCGCGGTCCGGATCCGGACCCGAACGCAGGCCTGTCCGGATCCAATCTCATTCCTGATTAACTGGATACGGACCAAAAAAAACCCGGAGCATTTATTTCAGGGCTATTGAAAAAACACTCCGTCACGAGTGTTACGTTCGCCACCCCCGCCGCACCGGACTTTAGGTCACAGGTATCTGCCAAAATTGGACCGCGGACAAATTTAGTTGAGTACCCCTGCACTATACTGAACGGCAGAATGAGGAGAGAGTGAGACCAGGGAACCACTCCAGACATAACCACAAGAGACAAACGAAACAACGATCGACAAAGACCCAGGAAAAACGAGGTGTTTAAGTACATAGGGAATTAGGTACAACAAGACACAGGTGAAACTCATTAGAAACGAGGGGCAGAACTTAGGCAGGGAATAAAGTAAACAAGATACAAACAAGAAGCATGAAATGAAAAACGAAATTATAACAGATCGCGCAAGGGAAAGCACAATCATTACAGTCAGACAGGCACTGTGCAATATGTCAAAAATATTTTAAATAAAATATGAAGTAAAGGTTCAAGTAATGGGGTTTAAAAAGCAAACAGCAACAAAAAAAATGTTTATAGACCTACTTGCCGAGACGCGCTGCGATGAGACAACACAACCGAAACGACAAACGGCTGAACTGTTTTTTTTTTTTCCACCTTACGCGTTTTAAATGGTATGCCATGTTGGTTGTTGTCGTGTGAAATGAAAGACGTTGATGACATAACTTGAACTTTACTTTGTTTGATTCATCTTTATCTTTTTCAAAATACTTTTTGAAGTTTTTTTTGTAGCCATTATAATCTTGGCAGATTAGCATGTTCAGCTCCGCTCATTTGGATTGTGCAACTGCAGGGTGTGATTTATTAATGTGTAGTAAGGAAGATGCCTATTGTTAATGCGCACACATCATTTTAAAATATTTATTAACAGAAATTAGGATGATTTTATTTGACAAAAGGCTATATATAACAAAAACAAAGACATTTCATTTAACAACTAATTCTTAGCAGCATCCTTGGGCACCCCCATGCAGTTAGAATGGTACATTCGACTATGACGTTCATAGTCGACTAGGGGGTATAGTCGACTATAGTCGAATCAGCGACTATTGCAGGTCACCCCTATATTAAATGTTGGCTTACATTTCAAATCTCATGTTAGCTGAATAAACATGTTATCGACCCCCTTTAATGTACAGTATGTAGGCTTACAAATTCATGTTTAACTGAATAAACCGTTGAACACGAGTAGCCTACATTTTATTGAGCATGTTTTTTTTGAAGTATCAAAGTAGAACAGCTTTCTCAAGCAGTCATTGATGCATTTTGGAAACAGGAGATGAGCCCCTGGTCTAATGCACCCTCTGTATTAAGAAACCCTGTATTAGGAAACAATTAGGAATCTCAAAGACTTTTAGTCATTACTTGGGTAGCACGCATATGAGCCATTTTAATCTAGATTAATCTAGATTAATTTCAAGATTTCAGTGAGATTAATCTAGATTTAAAAAATGTATCTATGCCCACCCCTAATATTTATACATATACTCGTAATGATTTGAAATAATGCGCCCAATCTTAACGTCTTCACGTTCTCTCATGTTTCATCCTGGAATTACAAGAGGCTCTAACGTAATACAAGAGAACTGTTCAGTCAGACAGCTGTTGTAAAACGAAGTAGTTACAATTTCAAGCATTTTCAAGTAATTTAGCCTAAATTCCAGCACTTTTCAAACCTGAAACACAAAGCAAAATTAAAATTTGTCAGGTAAATGTTTCTTCCCCTGTTTCTGAGGGGTGTTTCCTTATACTACCACATATCGTTTCGGACAACACTGCACAGAATGTGACGCGCCAAGTTTAAACACCTCCACCGTTCGCGGAGGTTCACGCGAGATGTGCGGAGTCGCGCGCTACGGCCACTCGCGAAAGTATCTTAATCTTAAAACTAAAATGTTGCCCTCCATGAAGACACTAAAGAAATAGTTTTTAAAGAAATTTTGTAGGATAGAGTTTAGTTTGTTAAGACTATTTGTTCTATTATTTTGTAAATTTAGAGAATCGTGACACCCCTACTACAGAATACACTGCAGGGAGAATAAACATTTAATCATGAATGCTCATTATGTCTTTGTAGCTAACTTAGTCATTTTGATAGTGTGTTGCCTTCATTATAAGGCTTTTATAAGGCTTTTAATTTTTTGCAGCTCCAGACATATTTGTTTTTTGTTTGTTGGTCCAATATAGCTCATTCAACATTTTGGGTTGCCGACCGCTGGCCTAGGGGGTGGGGTTACGGACACTGCTAGCCTAGGGGGTGGGGTTACGGACACTGGTAGCCTAGGGGGTGGGGTTTAGGACTATGAATCAGAAGAAGCTAAAATGTGTGAAGACTTTGTTGCCTCGCACTTGTACTGACCAATGACTATATACTGAATCTTAACTGAGATGTTCACTTGCTATATATATTGCCTGTAAGAGTCTAAGCTGTTCATTTTTCAGATATTTAAACAAAACTATTACTAAAAAAGCTGTTCAGTTTCCTGTGTTAATTATCCCCAAAGAGAAAATGAGTGCATCAGGTGTACAAATATACAACATAAAACCAGAATCCACAACATGCAATGTCCAGTGAATCACCATACATAAAATAGTACAATACACACAAAAAGTATAGACAGTATAAAACAATGAACAGCATACAGAATAGCTAATATTCTAACAGAACAACATACATAATTAATCTAATAGGCCTATAACCTGAAGTATAAGAGTTTTTTACACTTATCACACTTGAGAGCATTTCTGAGTGGCCTAATCAGTAAATATACCATTTAAAGCATTGAGAAATGCCCTTATTTTACTTATTTTATATGACCTGTATAACCTGATAAACCTATTGACTCATTTGTCACAACTTTGAAATTCTGTATTCTGTATTCTATGTATTCTTTATGAATGTGTTTAAGAAATTCAAAGGGTTCTGGTCATGTTTTGCAACACAGCAGAAGTGTTTGTTAATTCCCCTGTGTGGTTGGCTGATTAGGACACTGATGTGGACCAATCGCAACGCTCTTGAGAGCGGAATTAACATCCAAGTATGAAACGAGGACATGAGAAGCAGATGCTGGAGCATTAAGACAAACCCATAAACCTGAAAAGTTAAGGTATGGTTTGCAGATGTGAGTTCAGTGGAGATTTGAACAGCGCTGTCACTGAAAATCAACAGAGGCAGCTTTACTAAGAGTGCACAGGAGGAGTAGAGGAGGGTTTTGACATTACACCCAGTTGACACCCAGCGTAAAAAGAATAAACAGTCTGGTTTAGGGTGGGCAGTATCACCATTAATGAGGATAAACAGCAGGTTTATTTAGATTAATGAGAACAAATATCATGTTTGTTGGCTTGCTCACTGGGGGCTAGGACTCGGCACTTGTAAAGCTGCTTTGTGACAACAACTGTTGTAAAAAGCGCTATATAAATAAAATTTGATTGATTGATTGATTGATTGATGTTTATTTAGATTAATGTGTACAAACAGCAGGACTAATTAGATTAATGAGGACAAACAGCAGGTTTATTTAGATTAATGAGGACAAACAGCAGGTTTATTTAGATTAATGAGTACAAACTGCAGGTTTATTTAGATTAATGAGGACAAACAGCAGGACTATTTAGATTAATGAGTACAAACAGCAGGACTATTTAGATTAATGAGGACAAACAGCAGGACTATTTAGATTAATGAGTACAAACAGCAGTACTATTTAGATTAATGAGGACAAACAGCTGGTTTATTTAGATTAATGTGTACAAACAGCAGGACTAATTAGATTAATGAGGACAAACAGCAGGTTTATTTAGATTAATGAGGACAAACAGCAGGACTATTTAGATTAATGAGTACAAACAGCAGGACTATTTAGATTAATGAGGACAAACAGCAGGTTTATTTAGATTAATGAGGACAAACAGCAGGTTTATTTAGATTAATGAGGACAAACGGCAGGTTTATTTAGATTAATGAGGACAAACGGCAGGTTTGCATCCACCTTTCCACTTGCATCCACCTTTCTGTTTGGGATAGTATTAAGGTTACCAATTATTCCAGAGGTAGCATTTCCTGTCTATCCAGCAGAATGGTATTATATAGTATAAAGCCCTAATATATACTTGGCCAAGTTATTCATATTGCAGGTGGACTGAGAGGCTTAACTCCCTGAGGTTGTTGACAGTGTCACTGATTGTCTCAGAGACTACAGGACTGGTGACACAACCAGTGTTAACTTTTAAGCTCTTGTACATTGGACCTCTACATTACAGAATTTATTATTTACAAACCTAAATGACTTTTTTTAAGTTTCCTTTGGCCAAATACCAAATTATTTAAAATATTTCATGTGGGCTGTTTATATTCATAATTAAGAATTCAGTGTAAATTATTCAACCATTTGCAGACTACCATACAGAATTTTGAAATACTTTCAACAATAAGGGTCTTTTCAATGAGTGATTATTTCATTCAAATGTGTGTCGATGACAGACAGTCTGTCTCAGTGTTGGTCTGTGGCATAAACCACATTATAGTAAGATAAATGTTTTTATTTTACTATGGTAAATATTACAAAATCATGGTTGCTGTTACAGAACTGTAGTTGGGACACTAGTGGTTTTGGCAGTGCTGTGTCGCAACAGCAATGTGTAGTTTTCCATGTTAAGGGTTTTTATGACCATATTTTCTATGTGAATTTTCTATTCTTATGACCCTTAGTTTCCGTGTGAATGGTTCTTATGACTTGATTTTCTATGTTAATGCTTCTAATGACTTTATTGTCCATGTTAATGGTTTTTATGACCTTCATTTCCATGTGAATAACCTAGCCACTAGGGTGCACACACCAGTGTATTTTAGTGCCGGTCCTAAGCCTGGATAAATAGGGAGGGTTGCGTCAGGAAGGGCATCCGGTGTAAAAACTGCGCCAAATCAAATGATGTGGATCAAAAACAGAAATTCCATACCGGATCGGTCGAGGCCCGGGTTAACAACGACCGCCACTGGTGCTGTTGTCCAACAGGGCATTAGTGGAAATTGGACTACTGTTGGGACAAGGAGGAGGAGGAGAGGGGGGGGAAGAGGGTTCTGAAGATGAAGGAGAGGAGGCAGAGCAGGAGGGTGGAGGTTAGAGTTGGTACGTTGAATGTGGGCTCTATGACAGGTAAAGGGAGAGAGCTAGGTGATGCGATGGAGAGGAGGAAGATAGATATACTGTGTGTAGAGGAGACCAAGTGGAAGGGGAGCAAGGCCAGGTGCATTGGTGTTGGCTTCAAACTCTTCTATCATGTTGTAGACAGGAAGAGAAATGGAGTAGGGGTAATCCTGAAGGATGAGTTTAGTAAGAGTGTAGTGGAGGTAAAGAGAGTAAGTGTAAAGTTAGTTAGTCTGTGTAAAGTTAGAGATTAATGGGGTGATGATGAATGTCATAAGCAGTGTTGGGAATGTTACTTTAAAAAAGTAATTACTTATAGTTACTCACTACTTGTTCAAAAAAGTAACTGAGTTAGTAACTGAATTACTCTATAATAAAAGTAACTCATTACTAGGGAAAGTAACTATTTGCATTACAGTAAAAAAAAAAAGCAGTTTTCAGTCAGTTGAAATGAGTAGATCAGAAAGGGGTTTACCTTTTGATATTTATTGCACATCAACAGACCAGTGCAGGATAAAATCCTTTAAAATCCCAAATCTTTGTTAAAAAAAAGCAAAAGTAAACAGTTACACTATATAAAGTGCATTTACATCTATAAATGTAACGCAGCTCGCGCTGCGGAGCGAGAGGACGGACACAATTGCCGGACACAATTGACGGACACAATTACCATCATCGTCGTCAGAGAAACAGTCCGGGGTCATAACGGGAGGGCAGTCAGAGTAACACAGGTACACGGGCATACTGAACACGACGGGGGAAACACAGTGCAAACTTACAAGCAAGATAAACAGAGAACAGCCAAACATCCAAAACAACCGACGAGGGACAAGGGACACTCAGGGACTATATATACAGAACTTTAAACAGGGAACAGGTGAGGGCAATGACACGGGGGTGTGGTAACAAACGAGGAATCACGGAGACAAACGAGCAGGGCGGGATAAACAGGCGAGGAACACAGACACAAGGGAACCTGGAGTGACAGCTAGGAGAGGGGGCGTTGCCATACGTGACAATAAAATTAAATTGAATTCTCTCAACCTGAGACAACTGGTTTGTTCACAACAGAAGTAAACTTAACAATAAAACCTCTATTCTTAATTAAATAAATCAAATACCCAGTCTGGTAGACATTCAGGAACTTCAAGTATTTTCTTAAATAATGATTATATCGCCACCTTGAAAATGCGAATTTTTCTTCGGCTTGCTCCTGACTCGCCATTTCTGCCTCTTCTCCGTTTGTCTCATGTGTGCACGCGTGTAAAAACACTGGCTCTGATTGGCTACCATAACGCTGCCTTACCCAATCGCTTATTGACTTGTTAAGTTAAACAGGTGTTACACCGAGAACTGTGACCTATCGAGATCTGTTACTCCTCACTAGCCTGGTCAGGGGTCCGCTCGGATTACTGTTAGTATATCAATATATAATGACCAGTAACGTCAACAGCATTGTAACGACAGGCAAAGTAATTAATTATATTATCCCATTACTGACAAAATGACGCCGTTACCTAACGCCGTTATTATTAACGCCGTTATTCGCAACACTGGTCATAAGTGCTTATGCTCCTCAGGTCGATTGTGATGTGGAGGAGAAAGAAGAATTCTGGAGAGAGTTAGATGAAGTTGTTTTGCAGGTTCCTAAAGAAGAGAGAGTGGTTATTGGAGCAGATTTAAATAATGGTGGTGGAGGGAACAGTGGTGATGAGGATTTTGCTAAAAGGATAAAGATGGCTGTAGTTACACTTACTTTAAGAAAAAGGAAGAGCACAGGGTAACGTATAAGAGTGGGGGAAGATGCACACAGGTCGACTATATCCTCTGTAGGAGACAAAACCTGAGAGAGGTTAGTGATTATAAGGTGTTACCAGGGGAGAGTGTAGCTAAACAGCATAGGATGGTGAAATGTAGGATGGTTTTGGAGGTGAAGAAGAGGAAGAGAGTGAGAGCGGAACCTAAGATCAGGTGGTGGAAGTTAAAGGATGAGGACTCTGGTGTAAAATTCAGGGATGAGGTGAGGCAGGTACTTGGTGTGACCTCAGGACAGAGGAAGATAGACAAGGGCTGTGTTCAAAATAGACTACTACATACTGGATACTGCATACTGGACTCAGTATATACTGGATACTGCATACTGGTCCTCGTAGTAGTATGCAGTACAGTTTCCAGTATGCGACAAAAGCAAAGCACACTACGGGGTCACGTGAACGTAGCGTTGCATGATGGGATGCAGTACACCACGAAGATAGCTCTGTTCGCGTACTGGAATATTTTGCGGAAGTAGTAGGTCATCCGGGTATGTTTCGCGTACTGGAAATTTTAATTTTGGTCACATACTGCATATGACATACTGATTTGGGGCTCGATCAGTACGCCAGTAGTATGTAGTAGACTATTTCGAACACAGCCACTGAGTCGTGGTGGTGGAATGAGGAAGTTAAGGAAGTTTGAGAGGAAAGCGGTTGGCTAGAAATAATTGGGATTTCCAGTGAGATGAAGAAAGTAGACAGAGGTACAAGGAGATGTGTCGTAAGGCAAAGAGAGCAGTGGCAGAAATTAAGAGAAGGCATATAGCAAGCTAAAAAAATGACAGAAAATCATTAATCTATTTTTTTTTACCTCTGTGTGACGTTAGGCTGAGTGGCGAAGGACGAGACGTAATCCCTTGCTTTGCGTCAGGACGTCACTTTTATTTATACAAATAACGCTTGTAGTGCACACGGAACAAGAAACATACACGGCAACGTGTAGACTTTAGACAACGACGAGCACAGGACACTTCGCGAGCGCACATTAAATAGACAAACCACATAAGCCCCGCGTGATTACGAGACGAGCCACAGGTGAGACGGATTTTCACAAGATATAACCGCACCCACAGATATCCACAGACACAGACGAATACACGTAGACAACGTAAACACATGCCCAAAAGGGAGGGGCCGGGGTCCTCAACGTGACACTCTGTATGTTTAAAGTCTCTATAAATTTCATACTTGTATGGCTGTGTAAATATTCCTTGAAGTTAAATTGTTCATAATATTTTATCTAGTCCACCTCTCATATTATATCTTTCAAACCTTATGTAATTTTGTTGCACTATGTGCACTTGCCTGTTGCTTTAATTCTATAAAATTCCCTGTTGTGGGATAATTAAAGCTTAATCTAATGTTATCTTAGATAACACTTTTACAAATGTATTAGGTTATTATCTCAATGTCTTAATTATATATATTATATATACACAGTGATTCCTCGCCACTTCATGCTTCAGCTTGTGTGGCTTTACTCTTTCACGGGTTTTTATAAGATATTAATTTGAAAAATAATTCGTGGATCTTTGCTTTTTCGCCGGTTTTTTGCGTCATTCGATCAGTGGAAAAAAATATGCATTATAAATTTTTACATGAAAAAATCCCAAAATGTATATAAATATATTACATAAAATAAGAAACAATATTGTTAGATATTAATTCTAACAATAAAGGAATGTTATAAATAATAAAACAGTACAAATTACAGTAAATATTGCATAAACGACAGATTTCTGTAGGCTACTTTTCTCCCTCTCGGACATTTCAAAACTCCTGTGGCGTCTCTCTCCATACTGTGAGTGTCGACTCGAGGAGAGCGCTGATTGGGTGGGCTAGACTGAGCCTACCTGCATGGCTGTTTGGCTGGCGCCACTAAGCCACGTGATGCAACAACAAAAGACGAGAAGGGGGCAGGTCGCTGCTCTGTGCTGTGTGATGCAGCGCTGCTCTTACAGACAGAGGAGACTCTGATGAATCCGCGTGCACAGCAGTCAGTGCGTGCGGGAGAGAAAAAAAGTTAGAGTATCGATCTTTTTATACGAGTATTGTTCAATATCAATACCAGTGTTGGTATCGATATTATTGATATTTGGATTGATCCGCCCACCTCTAGAGAGCTGGGTTTGGGTTTGTCTGTGAGAGCTGCATTTGGGTTTGTCTGTGAAGACTGGGTTTGGATAATTGGTAGGTGTGTGTGGCAGTTGCATGGCAGTGTTTTACAAAAGAAACACATGACAGCTGCAGCTGCAAAAAACTAATACTCTGAGCTTTGTCATGGAAATTTCCTGAAAATAGATGAGGCCTCAGACGTGATTAAAAGAGAGTTTTATTACAAAAGTAAAAAAGCATGAGAGTCTCGTCTAGAACAAGAACTCTGAGGAGAGAGGGCAGTCCAATCTCCTTTATTCTGTTATCACATGTTTACAGTCCAATCTCCTTTATCACATGTTTACAGTCCAATCTCCTTTATTCCATTATCACATGTTTACAGTCCAATCTCCTTTATTCTGTTATCACATGTTTACAGTCCGATCTCCTTTATTCTGTTATCACATGTTTACAGTCCAATCTCCTTTATTCCTTTATCACATGTTTACAGTCCAATCTCCTTTATTCTGTTATCACATGTTCACAGTCCAATCTCCTTTATCACATGTTCACAGTCCAATCTCCTTTATTCCTTTATCACATGTTTACAGTTCAATCTCCTTTATTCCTTTATCACATGTTCACAGTCCAATCTCCTTTATTCTGTTATCACATGTTTACAGTCCAATCTCCTTTATTCTGTTATCACATGTTTACAGTCCAATCTCCTTTATTCCTTTATCACATGTTTACAGTCAAATCTCCTTTATTCTGTTATCACATGTTTACAGTCCAATCTCCTTTATTCCTTTATCACATGTTTACAGTACATTTGGGCACACTGAGAACCTGAGGAGGGAGAATGCACAGTAGACAGCTTTCGTCTCACATGTGTATTCCTCCTAATATGGAGCTTTTCTGTTTTTAGCAGAACACAGAAAGAGCTGATGGTCAACAGAGGGATGACAGACATAACATAGTACTTTCTGTCTCTACACATTATCCTGATGCTGGTTACACACAAACAAGGACATGATTACAAATGAATCACTGAACCGAATCATTGATCAACCTTATTCACAGTATTTCTGCTAATGTACTAAATCATAATTGTGATCTTAAATGACTAGCAAATTTCCCTCACAGTTTTTATTTTACTGAACAAATATCTAGATGTCAGAGCCAGAGGTGGATGTCTGGTGTGTAAAAATTAGGGGTGGGCATAGATTAATTTTTTAAATCTAGATTAATCTCACTGAAATCTTGAAATTAATCTAGATTAATCTAATAAAATGCATCAATGACTGCTTGGCATTGACTGTGGGCATAGATTAATTTTTTAAATCTAGATTAATCTCACTGAAATCTTGAAATTAGATTAATTTCAAGATTTCAGTGAGATTAATCTAGATTAAAAAAATTAATCTATGCCCACAGTCAATGCCAAGCAGTCATTGATGCATTTTGGAAACAGGAGATGAGCCCCTGGTCTAATGCACCCTCTGTATTAAGAAACCCTATCTCAAAAACTGACTTTTAGTCATTACTTGGGTAGCACGCATATGAGCCATTTTAATATAGATTAATCTAGATTAATTTCAAGATTTCAGTGAGAAAAAAAAAGAGCCATTTTAATATAGATTTTTAGTCATTACTTGGGTAGCACGCATATGAGCCATTTTAATATAGATTAGTCATTACTTGGGTAGCACGCATATGAGCCATTTTAATATAGATTAATCTAGATTAATCTATATTAAAATGGCTCATATGCGTGCTACCCAAGTAATGACTAAAAGTCAGTTTTTGAGATAGGCCTAGGGTTTCTTAATACACGGGGTGCATTAGACCAGGGGCTCATCTCCTGTTTCCAAAATGCATCAATGACTGCTTGAGAAAGCTGTTCTACTTTGATACTTGAAGAAAAAAAAATGCTCAATAAAATGTAGGCTACTCGTGATCAACGGTTTATTCAGTTAAACATGAATTTGTAAGCCTGTACATTAAAAGGGGTTGATAACATCTTTATTCAGCTAAACATGATATTTGAAATATAAGCCAACATTTAGTACATTTAACCTCACGGACGTAATTTGGGGGGGGGGGGGGGGGGGGGGGACTTTTTCAAAAGACGGTTTTGGTCCTCTGTAGTTTTAACGGTTAAAAATAAATATTTAAATAGCTACAAATCTAACGCTAGGACCATGCAGAAAACGACCGCTCTGAGCTCCGCTCCGGTAACACTTTACGTTCCTAAAAATGAATTTTCCATGAAGCAAACGATTTGTAATTTACAGGTTTGAAAACTCGTTCTCGCCCCTACTATGCAATTTGGTTAGGAATACAGCCGAGCTAAACTATCAAGTTGAAAGTCATCATAGTTTGCTTACCCATTTTGACCCAGTTCCCAACCCAACTTTAAGAATAGATTAACGGCGATAATTTTTATATCGCCCGATAAGAGTATCAAATTAACGACCGCCGTTAACGCCGTTAACGGCCCACCACTAGGTAAAATGCTCATAGTCATAAAACTACAAATGTTTGACTATCTCTCTCAGTTAATACACATATGTCAGGTCAAAGCACATACATTTGTCCAGGTTCCAGGATTACTCAGTCTTTAAGTTTACTTTTGCATAGTGTGTTGGTATGCCAGTTTGAAACCAAAGTCACTCTTCTGCTAATGGTGGTAAATGGTGTCATTGTGCAAAGTTCAGCTTCATCTTATCAACTAATTGAATAAGCCCTTCTGCCAGACAGAAACCATATTCCTGTCTTTAATGCATTATTAGAATATAAACACAACTTTACTCACACATCTGTCATTTTATTTTTCGGATATTTTGCAATTATATTCATGTGTATTTACTATGTACAGTATCCAGTAATTAATGTTTCTGCATCCTATGTCAGTTTCTGGGTTATTGGGTTCTGTCTATGCTCTGCCTACTAGCTAGTGTTTTACACTAGTCTGATATTTCACCAGAGTCCTCCTCATTTCTCTCCTCCTCAGATTTCTGCTGTCTGAGGTTCTCACTAAGCTCTTCAGCACTTGGTCCATGTTATTGGCATACTCATGGATCTTTGATGCCTCATCCTGATCTTGGCTCTGATGGTCACTATTCTACAGGAATATACCCATCGAAACCCAGTTAACTGGACAGCAGAAATCTGAGGAGGAGAGAAATGAGGAAACTCTGGTGAAATATCAGACTAGTGTAAAACACTAGCTAGTAGGCAGAGCATAGACAGAACCCAATAACCCAGAAACTGACATAGGATGCAGAAACATTAATTACTGGATACTGTACATATGTTCATTAAGAAATTAGACATTGAAATCATGCTTGAACATGAGTAAAGATTGTGTTATTGCTTACTGATGGACCCATCAGAATGTTGAGCACGAGAGATCATGTGTGATGTGGATTAGAATCCTCCATGTGTTACATCATTACTACATGCCTTAGGTGTACAAGGTGCACACACAGGTCGTTTAGGGCACTTAAGAGGCGCTCTTATCTAGAGCGACTTACAAAGTGCTTTGCTCTCTGCTCACAGAATGAATCCAAGATAGTACATCTAGAAAGTACAGTAGATTCAAGACACCTTTGAACTTGAATACTGTTACAGGAATCCATGCCAATAACTAGAAGTGCAGTTAAATGTAGGGTCACTATCAGACAACAAAAAGCACAATGACAATATTACAACCAACAATACAACCAACAGTACAAGTAAAAAAACAACGAATAATACATTTAAGTACTTTACAATCAGCTGAGTCCTCAATCTACTTTTGAAGACCACAAGAAACACTGTAAGATTGCTCCACCATCTTGGAGCCAGGACAGTGAGAATAGCCTGGAAGCTTGTCTTCCATGAGACTTTAAAGATGCAGATTCAAGCCGAGCCATACTTGAGATTTGGCGTCCTCGAGGTACAGATCAGGCTTTAACCATGGTCATCATATATTATGTGTGCAGCAACTGATTTAAAAGGTTAACGGCAAAAACAGTCCAAGGGCAAACATATCAGTAAAAGTAAAACAGACAGAGGAACAAATGGGCTAGACAAGAGGCAAAAATAAGAAACCAAGCAGAATATTCCAATGATACAGCGAAAGGCACACACACAGGGTGAAAGAAACGCACACAGAAATCATACAACTGAAGAGAAAATAGGTGAGCTGAACAGGCCAGTAAGGAACAGCTGGAGATTATTACGGTAACCATGGTAGTTTCCAGTATCTTGGCAATGGGGACCTCTGGTGGCCAGAGGAGGGATCTGTGACAGCTTTAAAATGACAAAAGCCCAAGACAACAGTGCCCTGTTGAGTAGAGTTTAACAGTGCTCACTTTCACATTATCCTACACAACAAACAATGTGAATGTTACTCAGGGTTATTTTGTGTTAAACGTTCACTTTGTGACGGTTTAGTCTCGCTCAAGGGCAACACCCCGGGAATTACACATGGCCGGGTAGCAAGACTGTAGGGGTGGATGTGGATGATATTAAAAGAGTACTCCAGCATTACTGTGCCCTGTGTTTTATTAACTCACGCTACACTTTTTAACGAATCAGACAAGTTACACATCACATTAAGGGTCGTTGTAACGTTTCAGGGGGTTGGGTGTCATGCAATTGCAAGTATTTAAATATTTTATTAAATATTAGATGTACTCTTATTTACTAAACAAAAGAAAGTAAACAGGTAAAGAGGTAAGTAAACAAGGGAGGACATGCAAATAACTATACAGAGAAAATGCAATAAACTAACAGAGACAGAACTAAAACTTGCCAAGACAGACACCTATGAAAATACAGAAACCCAAAGCTCAAACACGATCTAAACAGAATTGAAACACAGAACAAACATAGGGATGAATACACTCAGGCATTAAATACAAGATCAACAGGACTGCAACACCGAACGAACATAAAGACTAATATACTCGGACATAAAACACGATAACTACAAACACTAAGCTCACATGCAATCTAAACAGAACTGAAATATCGAACGAACACAAAGACTAAATCCACACAAGCATATACACACGGAAACTTGAAATACAAAACTCATGCTACAATACAACATGAACATAACATCGGGGAACACAGGGTCATGCAGAGAACATAAAGGACACAATGACCGACAACGAGGGGATAAAACAAAGGGGATAATATACTTTGAAACAGGTAGGAGAAACAAGACGCAGGTGAAAACACTTGAGGACAGGGGCGTGACAAACAGAAGGGAAACCAAGGAAACGAGAAAACAAGGCGGGGCTAGGGCAGACGACACGGGACTGGGGAGGAGGGCGGAGTTGGATGTGACATTGTCGTTAAGCTTTCACCAGAGCATACTTCCAACATATGATCTACTCTAAGCATTACTCTTCAGTAATACAAACGGTTACCGGTATGGTTATTCTGTCTCAATATTAAAATGAAAATGTAATATGCATTTGCCTTGACATGTTCCACTCATACAAGCAACTTTGAGCTAAAAATTCAAATTCAAATGCAATAGTTCCATTTACATTTGCAATATGGTAAACGTCTATTCATATTTCAGTTACACATACATTTTGATGCTTTATTTGTGCCTTTATTGAAATGAAAATGTATTTCTCCATTTTAATGATCAAGTTCATGTGATCATGCAAAGGCTGTATCAAAATTGTAATTAAAATACTATTAGCTTAATATGCTTTGCATCCCGTGATAACCCGTTTGAAATATAATTTTCAACCTCAACACCATGCTAAAAAGATGTCAATATTCAAATGTTAATAGAGAAATAGTGCCTCTCCTGTTTGCTTTGCAATAACATTACGATACCAACAGTGCTCAAACTGTGTCAAAATGCATTTTGAAAATGCAATCCGATCAGAATGCATTTTCATTTCCATGGTCTTCCACTACATTCAAATTATAGTCAAATTAGATTCCATCAGCCTTCCAATCAGATTCCACAGCCCTCCACTTTATTCAGCCAATCGGGTTCCACAGCTTTCCACCTCAGGCAGCCAATCAAGATGGGACTATAGCATGCTAAGCAGTACAGGCGAGTTTTTTTAAACATGGCCGCAGAAGCGTTGTTTAATGTATGAGTTACTGTGCGCTATCCGCGCTAGACTTAACGTGTGTCAATAAACATATGTGTGTGCCAACGCACTTGCCTCATCATGCCTGCCTCCCTCATTGTTACAGAAAGACGAGCCGCCAAAATGCCAGGATATGTCTCTCGAACAAAGAAGGGGAGGAAGAAGGGCAAATGCTGTCATGCACCTTCCCCTGTGCATGCTCGAGAGTATGAGGAGGAGAGGAAAGTGGAAGTTTTTTTTCAAGCTGCGTGGATAGAAGGACTCCACGCAGTGATGAGGGAATACTCTCTCCTGGCAGACCTAGAGGAAGGTACTGAGGACCCTTTGGTGTTGTGTGCAGGAATGGTGGACCTGACTCCCTCCGAGTTTGAGTTCGGGAGTGCGGAGTCGGGAGTGGAGGAGAGCATGCCTCCCTCCGAATGCTCAGGGAGGACTGCGGAGCCAGCTCCTCTCTGTCCATGTACTCTGCTCCCACCGAGTACTACGGCGAGGATGGTGAAGATGTCAGCCCTCCTCCGTCTGTGTGCTCAGTCCCCACTGAGGGTTACAGTGAGGATGATGAGGAGGTCAGCCCTCCCCCTTTTGTGTGCTCGGCCCCCACCGAGTACTACAGAGAGGACGAGGAGGAGGTCAGACCTCCCCCGTCAATGTGCTCGGACGTGACTGTGAAGTCTGAGAGGGCTGACACAGCTGGATGACAGCATCAACATCTCAGATTACCAGAAATCTCAACATCTGGGGGCCCCCGAGCCCCACACCTTCACAAGGGAAATATTAACTGAAGGCTTGATTAAATAGGTGAGTCTTAAGTCTAGATTTAAAGACTGGAACTGTGTCAGAAACTCAGATTGGATCTGGAAGGCTATTCCATAATTGAGAGGCTTTAAAGGAGAAAGCTCTGCCTCCAGCTGTAGTCTTACAAATTTTTGCAACTAGAGAAATCCAGCATTTTGGGAGCGCAAAGGGCGAGATGGGTTATAGTAAGCAATGAGTTCACTCAGATATTGTGGGGCAAGACCATTTAACGCCTTAATTTTAAATGCAATGCGATATTTAATCGGAAGCCAGTGTAATGCCGCGAGGGTGGGACTAATATGATCGAACTTACTAGCCTTAGTTAGGACTCTAGCTGCAGCATTTTTGTAATCTCGATGAGACAAAAGCATTGATATTATGTAAATGGAAAAAGGCAGCCTTAGTGACATTGCATATATGTGTGTCAAATGAAAGATCATTCATCCACTACTTTTTAATGTCATGCGATCTACCCACACTTCCTTCGCGATCGACCGGTCGATTGTGATCGACGTAATGACCACCCCTGATCTAGGGTAAGGGGAATATCAGCCCAATTGCTTCTAGCAGCTTTAGGTCCAAGAATCAGCACCTCAGTCTTATCAGAATTTAGTTGAAGAAAGGGGCGGCATGGTGGTGTGGTGGTTACCACTGTCGCCTCACAGTAAGGTGGTCTGGGTTCGATTCTCGGTCTGGGCTGCTCTGTGTGGTTTGCATGTTCTCCCTGTGCCTGCGTGGGTTTCCTCCCACAGTCCAAAGACATGTGTGTTAGGTTGATTGATCACTCTAAATTGCCCGTAGGTGTGAGTGAGTGAGTGAGTGCGTGCGTGTGTGTGTGTGTGTTGGCCATGCGGTGGACTGGCGACCTGCCCATGGTGTACCCTGCCTTCGCCCGGAGATGCTGGGATTGGCTCCAGCCCCCCCGTGACCCTGACTAGCGGGATTAAGCGGTTCAGATAATGGATGGATGGATGGATAGTTGAAGAAAATTAGACGCCATCCAGCTTTTAATGTTCTGGACGCAGTTCTCAATCTTGAGAGTTGTAGTGATATCATCTGGATTGGAAGATATATACAACTGAGTATCATCTGTGTAGCAATGGAAGCTAATACCATGCCTACGAATGGTGCCCAGTGGTAGCATATATAATTAGAATAATATGGGGCCCAGTACAGACCCTTGTGGGACACCATATTTCACCTTAGAATGCTCTGAGCATTTGTTATTTACTAGTACAAATTGGTAATGATCTGTTAGGTAGGACCTGAACCAGGAGAGTGCTTGACCTCTTATACCAATGAGTGTCTCCAGCCTATTAAGTAGATTATGATCAATGGTGTCAAAAATAGCACTGAGGTCTAGCAGTATGAGAAATGAAACGTGTCCTTTATCAGAGGATATTAAGAGATCGTTTAGTACTTTAGTCAGTGCCGTTTCAGTGCTGTGATGAGGTCTAAATCCAGACTGAAATAACTCTGACATGTCTGTCTGTAAGAAGGAAGAGAGTTATGAAGAAACTACTTTCTCTAAAATTTTGGATATGAATGACAGATTAGAGATTGGCCTATAGTTGGACAGTTCTTGGGGATTTAAATAGTGGCTTGATGACTGCAAGTTTAACTGAACTGGGAATGTAGCCCAGGATCAGAGAATAGTTAATTATGGTAATCAAAGGTTCTACATTGCTGTGCAGTAATCCTTTAAGTAGATGGGTTGGTATGGAATCTAGTATGCATGTGGAGGGCTGTCTGACAAACAGCTGTCTAACTGAACAGTTCTCTTGTATTATGTTAACAAATACAAGCCTCTTGTAATTCCAGGGCAAAACATGAGAGAACGTGAACGTTTTGAAAATAAACCATTAAATAGTGTGATAAAAAAGCAAATTATTTCTTAATTATGTTTAAGGTGCTGGAAAATATTGAAACGGACCTTGAAAGTGACGTACAAGTGCTTGAATTCTACCTTGTAAAGGTGTATGAACTTTGTTCATTGCGCAGAAGCGCAGCGTGCGTAAAGTTACAAAATTGGAGAGGTGCACGACCTCGCGAACCAACAGCGCAGAAGGCCCTCGCACACATGCGGAGCCACCGCGATTACGTCATTTTTGGCGCATGGACCCTCACGCTGCTCGCGACATAAACCTTGCTTAAAAGGGCATCAGAGCTGACCAGACAGCTGTCAAGGTACATTGGCAGGTTGACCGGCTCTGAGATAGCATGACAAATTTTTTCCCTAATTTGATCAATCTTATCATTAAAGAATTTCATAAAATTGTTATTGCTGCACTCTAGTGGGATTAGTAAATTGATTTGTTCATGACTCCTCATTAGGCTAGAAACAGTTTTAAATAAGAGTCCTGAATTGTTTTAAATTTTTTCTATTAAAGTCAATAAATATGAGAATTCTGCCATATGGAGGGCATGCTTATATTCAACAAGGCTCCATTTCCATGATCCTCTATACACTTCTAACTTAGAATTTCACCATTTACGCTCCAGGATTCGTGCGGCTCGTTTGAGATACGCGTGTGTTCATTGTACGAAGGCGCTATTCTTCTCTCAACGACTCGCACAACCTTGTTTAAAGCTGTACAAAGAGAAGTCTCAATGTGCTCTGTAAAATGCTCTAGTCCTTCCGGAGCTACAGGTGGATCAATGTTTGTCAGATCCGGCAAAATATCAGTGAGCGTGGCTATGGTACTATATGTTATAGTTCGTTTAATTTGGAAGTGGGGCGGCCGATCAATACCGTCGTTCAAACGCAATTTGTACGTTATGAGGCTGTGGTCAGAAACAGCCTCACTCTGAGGAAGAATTGCTAAACTGGATATGTCAAAACCAAATGATAAAACCAAGTCTAAAGTATGACTACAGTTATGCGTAGGATCCATCACATTCTGAGTGATACCCATTGAATCAAGAATTGCTTGAAAATTTATGCTAAAAGAGTCACATAGATTTTCAAAATGTATGTTAAAATCACCAACTATAATCACTTCACTGAGACAGGAAGTCCGAAAACTCCTGCAAGAACTCAGAGTATGAACCAGGGGGGCGGTAAATAGTAATTAACATAAAGGACTGTGACACTTTGTTGGTTGATAAATTTGATACAGTGAGAATGAGATGTAAAAGAATTAAACTTGAGGCCGGATTTTCGGAGTCATATATTGTGGCGACACCACCTCCTCGACCATTTGGACGGGGGTTATGAACATATCTATAGCCAGAGGGAGAAGCTTCGTTTAGGGCCATATAGTCGTCTGGCTGGGTCCAGGTTTCTGTCAAGCAAAACATGCATAGATTATGGTCGGTAATCATTTCATTAACAAGCAATGCTTTACAGTGGCGTGCACAGAGATTTTGGGGGGCAAGTGCTCGGGGGGGGTGATTGAAGGGCACTTTTTAGTGCACGTGGTACATTTAATTCTAAAAAAATTACGAGCACATGTTGAACCAAATTTGACATTTTATTTGTAACATTCTCTAAACGTGAGTTTTCAATGGAGAAAAGTCACGCAGCCAACTGATAAAATTCATATCCAATATTAACTATATATATGCATGTCCTTCAGTTAACTTCTGTTTACCCTCCACTGTCTGCAGGCCTTGTTACATATATTTTGCAATTAGTAAATCAATATAGGCCTACAATTAAGAGTTAGGAGTTATAGGCTACTGAGTGTTGTCATTACATGAATGCAGATGGGCATTTTTCACAGGTAGTGGGGAACTTCCCGTTTCTTCTTTCACAAATGAATGTGTTAATTTATGTTGCCTAACAAAACCTATACAACAGAAAACATTCAGCTTAACACATAGATTTGCAAACTCTACCTTAATTATTTGTATGTGGGCTAGAGCGACTAGTTTATCATTTGACCAGTCGGCTAAAAATGCTTAGTAGTTTGGTGCTGTATGAGACATTTTACAGCACAAGAAAATTATTTCACGTTGGGCTTAGAGGGCAAACTTGATATGTATGTGACCTGGCTGGTGGGGCACGGGAGAAGAAGTCTATCTGTGACCGTGTGTGCTGTGCTGAAGACGCTTCCTTCCACTCGCTGAACTAAACTGCTGCTGCAGTGCATCTGGTGTTGAAGGAAGAGAGAGGTCGGGTGTGTGCGAGGTGGTGGCGCATTTCAGGGCATTGTTTTTAATCGCTCAGGTTTTCAAAAGATCATTTCAAACCGACCTCAGTAAAATGAAAACCGAAGTTTCAAAAGGGCACTTTCGTTGATAAAGGGCAGAGTTGGTGGTGCTTTAGCACCACCTGATGTCTATGTGTGCACGCCACTGATGCTTTAGATGACAGGGATCTGTCACGTAGGGCAACGCCCCCTCTCGTAGCTGCCACTCTGGGTTCCCTTATGTCCGTGTTCCCTGCCTGTTCATCCCGCCCAGCTCGTTTGTCTTCGTGATTCCTCGTTTGTTACCACGCCCCTGTATTATCGTTCACACCTGTCCCTCGTTTTCTGTCCCATGTTTATAAACCCCTGAGTCTCCCTTGTCCTTTGTCTGGTGTTTTCATATCTTGGATGTTTGACCGTATACCTGGCCGTAGTGTGTTCTTGTTTTGGTATTCTTTGTCTGTTCTTGTGTTCCCCTGTCGTCGTTATGCCCGTGTTCGCGTGTTATTCGGACTGCCCTCCTGTTATTGACCCTGCCTGGCTAAGCGACAACGATTCTGGTATTCCCTTCAATAAATCTCGCTCTTCTCAGCGATTGTGTCCGTCTTCTCGCTCCGGGGAGCGAGCCTCGTTACATAACACCAGACCCATCAAGGACACAGCGAGAGAGCGAGACTCTGGTGAGTTCAAACACTGTGAATGGATGTCGGCTGGTTTAACCGGAACATCAAAAATGACACTGGCATTTGTAAACTTTTTCTTGAAATAGGCTTTGTTGTTTTTAAAATAAATAAATAAATAAGACAGTCTTTCTGTTCAACTCCGCCCACTTACAGGGTTGCCAATTCTCACGCATTGAGCGTGAGACACACGCATTTGACTGTCTTCACACGCCACACTTTCGATATCTCACGCCGAAAAAAAATCTAGTTTATTTACCTCTGATCCATATCTATGATTCAATGAGTTACTAGTTCGATCTGGCGCCAACCACCGGCGATCGATAGATCGTGATATAATACTGAATTTAGTCCATTTTACACCCCGCCCGGTAACAATTTACGTTCGCCGCCACCCCCCGGTTTTTTTCAGGTTTGACGTTGTGTTTTTGAAAGTAGACAGCACTCTGTCGCCAGCACAGAGTGTACAACGCACCTTAATGTTGTCATCCTTAACCGAAATAAAATCAAAATAATGCCTGTATTTCCAGCTGCTAAAGGCGACCCTCTCCTTCCATCTGACTTTGGCGCCGCAGAAATGACATAACCGCGCAAGAAACGTGTAGCCAAAAAATAAGAATGAATAACCTACGTTCCCCCGAAATGCAGAAATAGTAACGCACGATGTTTTAGATAAGTAACTTTAATCTGACTACTAGTTTTTAAATAGTAGTTGCGTTAGACTACTCGTTACTGAAAAAAGTAGTCCGACTACAGTAACGCGTTACTAAGTAACGCGTTACCGGCATCACTGGCCACGATTATGTGGCAGCTGCCACAAGGTGCCATTTCTGGGTGGCACAGTGGTCACTTTCGTGCTGCTTACATGCCACTTACACGCCAAACAGGGATCGCACCCTTACAGGACATTTAGCAGAAAGACGCACCTCCCAATAACCTCTGATATGTTTTGTGATTTGCCAGATGCAGTTCGATTAGCTCTGAGTTTGTTTGCTCATCCTAAGTATCCCGAATGCATTCCCGACCCGAATTTCAACCTGAACCTGAATTTCAACCTGAACCTGAATTTCAACCTGAACCTGAATTTCAACCTGAACCTGAATTTCAACCTGAACCTGAATTTCAACCTGAACCTGAATTTCGACCTGAACCTGAATTTCGACCCGAACCTGAATTTCGACCCGAACCTGAATTTTGACCCGAACCTGAATTTCGACCTGAACCTGAATTGCGACCCAAACCTGAATTTCGACCTGAACCTGAATTTTTCAGTGGCGAGGCCACTGCAATTACGTAATTTTTGCCAATAACTTACGGCGTAAGGCAAAAAACAAAATCACATAATTTATGTCCTAAACCAACACAAAATATTTATTAAATATTTTATATATTAAAACGAACTATAATCATAATAGTTGCAATTCTTTTAAACTTTATTGGCATAATTTCTTTGAGTTGTCTTGTATCCGATAATTTTAATAACAGTAATAAATAAATAAATAATGAATTAATCATGCCTACGCCTGTTTTAAACATATTGTGTCTTAATTGTATTAACAGAATCTTTAGTTTACAGCATTCTCTCAGAATTTAATAGAAATTTTGTTTTTTTTTTATTTCACCATGATTACCTGACTTATTTATTAATTAATTTAAAGATTAATCATTAAATATTCATTTGTTCATTCATTTTGAATATTATAATGTCATGTCCATACTATAAAGTGACTACATTTCAAATTTTATTTGTATTTGTAGTGAAATATAGAAGTTATGGTTATTTATACTGAAGAATCTCTCCACCGATCACAGACTTTTCTTCATTTAGCTTTAATACAGTCGGAGAAAAAAGGCGCAATTAAAATGTCAGCTTTTTTATTTCTAAACCAATTTAACATGGATGGTGTTTGTATTTAAAAGCTCTATCCAGTGTTGTGATTTAATTTGCCATTTTTGGACATTTAATTTTTTGTAACATACCTACTTAAAGCAGGTAAACTTACGGCGATAGTGAATCTGATAAAAACAAGAGAGCTTCATACCTTTTTAAAACTCACCAGGATTCACTAAATTTGACTTGATCTTTAAATAATTTGGAAGAGGACCCCCAGATAACTCCATTATATAAACATTTATGTTCATTTAATGCTCAGGTGTTGCATTTTGACGCTTCATAGATTCTCTCTTCTCTCTTTACACAGGCTGTTTAGATAAATATACTTTATAAATCTGTTTATTGTTTAGAATTAGGCAAAGGAGGCCGTGACCCAACTATACATTTTCAGTAATTGCTGGCATTGTCTTTTGCCAGGAAAAATTTTCAAATTAAAATTTCTTGCTTTAACCCATGATATATCTATAATTATATCATTCTACATCAAAATTAGTGTGTCACATCTAGCCCCGCACCACCTATCAGTCATGTTTATCATGACTTGTTTCATTGTTTTCTTGTTCCATGTGCTTGTGTATTCGTTTCACATGCTCTTTTTGTTATTTCAGTTGTTCCCTCTTGTCTATTTGCAACCACGCCCCTTGTTATAGTTGTCACCTGTTTCTGGATTAGTCCCCTTGTTATCTCGGGTCTTGTCTTCTAGGATGTCCTGACTTGTAATGCATGTTAGCCATTTGTTATTCCCTGAACTACCTGGCTTTTTGACTATGTACGGTGATAATGACTATAAGCTTGGATTTGTGTCTAATAAATCTGGCTCTTAGCGTCCGCCTTCTAATCACTCAACGCTAGTGGTGTTACAATATCTAGTATGTTTAACATGTTTTATTCATAATTGCAAGTACGCTCACAAGGAACATAATATTTTATAATGATATCCAATATCTACACTGTTTTTGATACATCATCTGATACATCATCTGAATTCTGAGGATCTCTGATATCCATCTCTAGACAGACAATCTGCACTATATTATGATAAAATGGATGTGATGCAAGGGTAGGCAGGATGCTGAGATGAGGCATCCCTTGCTCTTTTATTTAGCAAAGAATGCTGTGCACTTGCACCTAGCAATTACATAAACACAGTATGTATACAGAGCAAAACTCAGACATAGGGTAGACTCAACAAAGACGAGTGATGTTCACAACACAGATACACATCATATATCTTCAAATAAACAAGACCAAAGTGCACTGCATGATATTGAGGAGATGAGACACAGGTGAGACGGATATACACACACACACACACACACACATTGAACGAAACATAAAGGATGTACATATGCACATATCTACACATACATGCCCAAGGGAAGAGGCCAGGGGCTGTACTGTGACAGTGGGTATCTATCTCTAGACAAAGACATTCTGCACTACATTATGATAAAATGGGTATTTTATTGATCTTCAGACAACATCATTTGATGTCATTCTTGTACAACTGTCAGGAACGCCATGAGATTACAGTCTCCGTATCCGACTCCATATAGGACTACAAAACCTCCATATCGGACTCCATATCAGTGTGGTCCCTGAAATGATGGACAACAGGATTATTACAAGCAATATTTAAAAAATGATTAACAGAGGAATTATTACAGGCAATATAAAAATGCCTTTTATGGCCAAAGGTATATGGACACCTGGCCAACTGATATGTACTTGCTGGTTGGACATCCCATTGCAAAATCATTCAGTGGTACCTCGAGTTATGAACAGCCCCACTTACGAATTTTTCGAGTTTGGAACATCGGTGCAAACAAAATTTCTGCTCAAGTTGCGAATCTTGCTCAAGTTATGAAACGCTGATTTCTCAGATGCTGCCAGTAGTTCCACAATGACCTCACAGACGTGAATCATGTTCTTCTCAGGTTATACTATATATTCTCGTGCATGAGATTCATGCAAATTTACGTAATTTTGTGTAAAGAAAGTGCAATTGTTTTGTTTACTGTAAAGTGTACAGTAAGTGCTGTATCTATGCTTTGTTCCGTGCCAGTCTGTAGGCTACCTGTACAGTATGTATCCCTTCCTCCCTCCCTCTCTCATCAGCCGTTATCCAGGCTCATCTGCCACCAAGGTAAGATTACACCGTATTTTATACATTTTTCTTACTGTTTTTGTAAATGTTTTTCTTTTATTTATGTTGTGTAATTTGAGGTTTTACGCATTTTCTTAAAAACATTATTTTTTCATAATTTAGGGAATTTTGGGGACTTGTCAGAGCGCTCATGTGTATGTTCCAGTCATATCTTGAAGACCATTCCTATCAGGTAACATGGAGAGGATCTTGCCAGGTACAACTGTATATATATATATATATATATATATATATATTGGTGGTGGGCCGTTATCAGCATTAGATAATTTTATACTCTTATCGGGCGAAATAAAAAATATCGCCGTTAATCTATTCTTAAAGTTGGGTTGGGAACTGGGTCAAAATAGGTAAGCAAACTGATGACATTCACCTTGATAGTTTAGCTCGGCTGTATTCCTAACCAAATTGCACAGTAGGGGGCGAGAACGAGTTTTCAAACCTGTGAATTACCACCCACAACAAATTGCATGTGTGCTTACATGGATGCAGCCACGAAGCCGCCAGGTTTGCTTCATGGAAAATTCATTTTTAAGAAGCTTCCTAATGGAGACATTGACAAGACTAAAGTTGTTTGCAGCTTATACAACGCGGAATTAGTTTATTGTAGGAGTTCTACCAGTCTGAAGTACCATTTAAACGCAAAACACCCGTTTGCTAATGCTGCTGACGCTGGGTCAAGCACTGATGCAGCCCAGGGGAAGAGTCACCGCCGCCGAAAACAGGTTAAATGTACTAAATGTTGGCTTACATTTCAAATCTCATGTTTAGCTGAATAAACATGTTAAAATATGTAGCCCCATCTAAACATGTCTTTGTGTACATTGCTTTATACACAGAGAGACAGCCATGTTGGTACCAAAATGGCCTTCATAATGGCATTCCCCAAAATGCACCCAGAAAGTTGAAAGCATATATTCATGCTGTAGCATTAACATCATCTTTCACTGAAACTAAGGGGGCCCCAACTCTGAAAACAAGCCAAACCAGTATCCCATATTATCCCATCTTTACCAAACATTACATCAGAAAACATGTTTCCTTTACCCTACTCCAGCCAACTTTTGGCACATTGCCATCTTAGGCTTGTGTGCCTGACTATGAACTTTTCATTTCTTGCGATGCTTTTAGATTCAGTCAGCTCCTAAGCTGACAGAAACACCTGAATTCAATCATATTGATGGCCACATACTTTTGACTCAATAGTGCCCTCTAGTGGGCCCATTCTAGCTTTCAGAGTTCATTTAATTGCACAGAATATGCTTAAACATTTCAACAAACCAAATAAAACTTCTTAGAACTAATATCACTACCTGTGTATCAATTTTCAGTTATCTACATGCAACCAGTAATCCCACAGTGAATATGCCATATCTTTCCTCCTTGTTTACACATGCCTTTTACAATGCCTTTAAAATGTTTAGGATGCAAGATTATAGTTATATAGTTATTATATAACTTTAGATTATATCATAGATAACTTCAATGAATACCTGAAAATCCACCAGGCCAAGATGAGATGCATGCAGACGGAACCTGTAACACAGCGCTCAGGGCACAACCTGAGAGGCAGGAGGAGTTAGGCCTGGAGCCAAACCACAGTGCCCAGAACCTCAGAGTGATACAAGACCCGAACCCATGCAGAACATCAGAACACCGGCAGGTAAAATGGCCCCAAGTGAGCAAGGTGAAGGAGTGGCGCCAATTTGACGAAGATGCCAATTCCATCTTTGAAGCTATAGCCAAGGGTGATGCTGATTGACGCCTCCAGTTGATAAATATCATCAGCCTAGCAGCTGAGAGATTTGGACTGGAGGAAAAGAAGGAGGCAAAGAACCTCCCATATATAAAGAACAACAGGGCTAACAAGATCCATCAGCTTAGGCAAGAGTTGAACAGCCTGAGGAGAAGGTTCAAGGAGACAGCAGAGGAGGAAAGAGAACCTTGGGAGAACAAATCGTTGTGCTTAAGATTGGAACTACATAGAGGGGGTTTAATATATAACTCATCTACATTTGTTTCTTACACTTTAGCAGTTGCCATTAGAACCTGTCAGATTCCTGCACCATTCCAGATTATTAAGATGCATGTTAGTACAATTCAACAGTCAACAGAGGGCGCTAACCTTTATCCCACACCCAGTAAGACCACACCAGCCGTCTGGGACTTGTCTTGATGGTTTTCAGATGCTCAGCTGTGGCTCGCAGTGCATTGGAGTTCTGAGGACACTCCAGTAGCCCCTGATCTTCATGATAGAGGCAGTCCACAGCAAACACCTTATTCCTCTGAACACAGTGTCTGCTTTCAGGAGCAGTGAGATTTGGGTCAAACGTGTGGTGGAGGACCACTAGAATCACAGGCCGGGTCTCTGGGTGGAAAAACAAAAACATTATAATATATAAAGAACAAAGTTATATGATCAGATGAGATGGCTACTGAGTTGAGAGAGGATTATAGTTCCTTATTACTGCTGCATATTACCTGGAATCAGGTTCAGAGCAGCTTCAATGTCAGTTCCAGCTCGAGATACAACAGCAACAAAAGCAATAATGACATCACTCCGATCTTCCCTGAAGACCTCTTTTGGTTTAGGACGGATGTTGATACGTTTCATGAAGTCTTGGTTACAGTTCATAATTTTCCCAAAGACATTCATGCGGAATCGAATTGCTTCATACCCTAAAACTGAAACATCGTAGAAAAAGTGTGTTTGTGTGTGCATATCTGCTTTGGGGGAAAAGGGGGATACTGATATTCAGATTCAGAAAACTTTATTCATCCCCGAGGGGCAATTCAGGAGCACGCAGAGCAGCAGTAACATAAGAAATAAATACAACATAGGTAAATATAATATATAATATAGAAAGAATATCTATATATGTGTAAAGTGACAGAGTTTCAAGTATGTACAGGTATAAAGTGACTGAGTGTTCTATGTATTTACAATTTACAGTTTACAGTGAGGTTTACAGTGATATTATAGGTACTGTACATTATCATAATTTTTATCACATGGAGAGCTCACCTCTGTCCAAAACCCTTAACACAAGCCACATGAGAGACTGAATTGCACCCATAGCATCCTGTGGGCAAGAAGGGGGAGAACTAACCTTAATCAGCAGTCATCATGGCAAATTACCTCTGTCTGCTTGTCAGATATGTTTACAAATATACTGATATATGAGAACGTGATGGTCAAGTGTAACATTTGACGCGTTGCAGAGCTCGGAGGTGGACACAAACACTGAGGAGAGCGAGATTTATTAAAGGGAATTTCATATTCAAGGTCGTTAAAGGAGGCATGGGTTATAACGGGTAGCAGTCCGAACGGGATAGATAAACAGGCATGATGAAGACAAAGAGAACAAAACAAGGCAGGGAAACAGAACGGCAGGAACAAACTGAGCAGACCCACCAAACAACAGATTTCAAAAGTCACAAGGGCATGAATGAACACAATACAAAGAGCACAAGGATCACAAACTGATCAATGATCAAACTGAACAGAAGAACAAACCAACCGATACAGACAAGGGGAACACAGGGACTATAAATACACAGAACTAAACTAGACACAGGTGAAGACACTGACGACACGTGCATGGCAGACAGAGGGAAACCATGGAAACAGACAAGCAGGGAACAACAGACACGAGGAGCAGAAACCCGAAGTGACAGCTAGAGAGGGGGGCGTAGCCCTACTTGACATCAAGTCTGTTTTTGCTAAATGCTTAAAGTAACACCGACTCATCAATATGACTGTGAAAGGTCAGTCAAATCGTACCAAATGTAAAAGTCATTGTAGAGTTTGCTAGGGTTGTTGACTTTGCTAGAGCTAGGGTTGTAGGCATCACTAATCTCCATCAATATGAACTGTCCTGTTATGCAGATAGAAATGAAAACCGGCTGAGTGATTCGTGTTTTTGTGTTCTGTAATTGAGATCATTACTCACCATGCGCAACAGCAGGGAGGGGGTGAGAGGCGAGGGATTTTTTTGATGATCGTTATTCTTCATAATGCAATCAAACAAACAGAAATGACAAGCCAGTCAAGACAGCAGAGAAGCTCACAACACAGTGCTGTATAGAAGCGTCTCTGCACAGCATAGGTGAGTCACTGATGCTCTTAAAGGCAGCAGACTCAGGCACAAGGATTGTTGACTCACTCTGTTGAGCTGAATGCACAGTTTTGACAGCTGGTACCTGTGGGTGGTACCTGTGGGTGCTTAATAGGGAAGGATAGGAGATTATCCTTAATAAATTACAGGTGATGGGAATAATCAATAATAAAATGATGATGAAGGAGGGAGTCTGTGTGAGGATGTGTGTGTGTGTGTGTGTGTGTGTGTGTGTGTGTATAACAATTTTAAATATTCATTGGTAAATGAATTACATCCATTAAATCAGAATCAGAATCACCTTTATTGTCATTACAATTAAATTTGATAAATGTGTAAAGTTGCAAGAACAAATAGGCTGTCAGTGTTGTAAATCTGAAATCTTGATGTATAATAGACACTCTTAATATAATAGACTAACATACACTCAGTAATAATCACAGATTGCATGTGTACTACAATAGACACTCAGAGAGTGTATGTGTACTATTATAATAGACAATCTGGAGTAGTCACAGAAAGAGTGTATGTGTACTATAATAGACACTCAGAGAGTGTATGTGTACTATTTTAATAGACAATCTGGTGTAGTCACAGAAAGAGTGTATGTGTACTATAATAGACACTCAGAGAGTGTATGTGTACTATTTTAATAGACAATCTGGAGTAGTCACAGAAAGAGTGTATGTGTACTATAATAGACACTCAGAGAGTGTATGTGTACTATAATAGACACTCAGAGAGTGTATATGTACCATTTTAATAGACAATCTGGAGTAGTCACAGAAAGAGTGTATGTGTACTATAATAGACACTCAGGGAGTGTATGTGTACTATTTTAATAGACAATCTGGAGTAGTCACAGAAAGAGTGTATGTGTACTATAATAGACACTCAGAGAGTGTATATGTACTATTTTAATAGACAATCTGGAGTAGTCACAGAAAGAGTGTATGTGTACTATAATAGACACTCAGAGAGTGTATGTGTACTATAATAGACACTCAGAGAGTGTATATGTACTATTTTAATAGACAATCTGGAGTAGTCACAGAAAGAGTGTATGTGTACTATAATAGACACTCAGAGAGTGTATGTGTACTATAATAGACACTCTGGACTCTGCATACATTTTTGTCAAAAAGAGTTGCTAAGAATGCTGCTGTCCCTCTCCCTTAGCCTATGTCACGTTAACATGTATTAAGACCCAATACAGAATCCTACCATATCTCACCTTATCTCACCATATCTCACCATATCTCACCTTATCTCTACCACATCTCACCACATCTCACCTTATCTCTACCACATCTCACCATATCTCATGTTATCTCACCATATCATATTACAGACCTATACCAGTAGTAAATGTGACCATTCCCAGGCATTTAAGCAGTGCACAGGTTTTTACATTTACTTTCAGTCTCATTTTGAATAACCACTTTGACTTTTGGTAGATTGTTGTTACCTTTTTATATGTTGTATTAGTATTTGTTATATATCTGAATTGTATCTGGATTCTGGATTCACTTTGACCAGATTCAGTTTACACATTTCACTTAGATGTGTCTACAGTGTGAGGTCTGGTCTCATCTTGTCACCTACCATCATTTTGGGCGGGTAGCTCAGTGGTTAAGGTACTTGAGTAGTAAGCTGTAAGATTACTACTCAAGTAAATAAATGGTAAGGTTTATACTTCAAGCCACATCACTACCATGGTGCCCTGGCTGGACCCCAGAGAAATTCCCTTAACACTCAAGCTGTATTAATAACTACGTTTCATTGGATAAATGCTTCAGCTAAATGTAAATGTTTCTGACACCTATTACAAATATAGTTATAAATAGGTTACTACCTGTGTATTATACGGTATGAAATATGGGCAGAAACCACCTACCGCTGGCAACGGACAACTTCGGTAGACTGATCTACTAAACGTATTCGATATAGGCTACGTATTTTAGAACTGAAACTAACACACACTGAAACATGTAGTATAATATACATTTTCTTATATTCACTTATGCCAAGATACTATGCATTTAACCAACCTGGGAAGTTCGAACTCGCCCCTCGGTTAGTGGAACAGATCGTGTTCAGCCGCAGAAATGATCTGTTATCTTTGCACTGATTCGCCCTAAATATCGTCAGTATGAAACCGAAACTTATTCTTAGTGCACGGGCCTATAACGTTCACTAATAATGTGTCTTATTCGCACTTTCCGTTCCACCTTAAAAAAATAATGCTGTAGTTACATTGTGTCACCTGACATGCCAAGTTCACAGGATGATTATAAAAATATTCTACAGTAAAAAATCTTCTTCTTCTGGATTTATACAGTCACTTATGTGGTCAATCAAACCTGCTTGTCAGATTTCTGAGACGATGTAATAATCAGGAAATACAGCCATAGGGACATAATGAAACTACCGCATTATTTTTAAGGTGGAACGGAAAATGCGAATACGAATAAGGAACCAACTTCAGCCTCGTACTAAACATTAATATCTTACTAGAGGGCGCACTTTGATACATAGCTTTATTGTCGTGCAATTTGCTGTTTACTTTATCTGCTAGTGAGGGGAAAATACTGTATTTAGTATATTTATATTGCTTTACAGATTCTGCATTGTTTTCGGATAAAAAACAATAATGTGTACGTAAATTAGAGCTCGTTCGCATTTCTTTCAGACCTCTCATGCAACTACGTTTCAACTTGAAATACTGAGCGGATAGTGTACGGATGATCTACCCCAGAGACGGGCTCCGTCTGCCCTCGCCGCCTACACACAGGTCCTGACGCAACGGCGAGAGGTTAAAGGTCAAGCGTTTGCGCAAGTCATCTCGCGCCGGTTTCCGCTCTCGCCCGTTCCTCCCCACAGAAGGTCCTTCGCTCACTTTCACCATGGCGAACGTTGCTGACACCAAATTATACGACATCCTCGGTGTGTCTCCTTCTGCTTCTGAAAACGAACTCAAAAAGGTAACGAAACTCCCACACCGCCCGGTTAAACCACGAGAACACGGTTATATAAACGTCGACTTCGTATCCTTTTGTATAACCAGGAAGAGTGGTTAGCATTTTGCTAGCTAGCCAGCTAGTTCAGTAGTTCGTGCTAGCTAAACGCCGAGTGTTGGTCTCGCGCTGCCCTCGCGCGCGGTCACGCGGCTGGGATGCGGTTGCTAGCCGGTTTAATATGTAAATATGAGCGCCAGCTCGCGCGTTGCTAGCAACCCGGTCGTCCGTAGTGACTAATCATGTGTTAGCTCGGCAGCTAGCAGCTCGTGTTGGCGGAGATGCGGCAGCGGGCCGGGGTGTCCTCAGCTCTGGGACCGCAGCCTCCGTCTTTAGTGGGGATACAGTCACACCTACGTGTGTGTGTTGATGTCGGGGATGAACATCACCAGCGGGGCCGTATTCCGGGATGTTGAACACACACCGACCGACCGACCGGAGAACGACGTCACGCGCAGCTAGCTAGCGCGGCTAATGTGTTTAATGTTAGCTAGGCTAGCGCGGCTAACGTGTTGTGTTTAATGTTAGCTAGGCTAGCTAGCCACCAAAGTTTGTTGGCCCGCATGAAACTTCGTATAAAGTCAAATCTCTTTACGTTTAGTTTTGCCGCTGCCGAACAGCGTGTGCTCGCGGACTGCTGGCGCGTTGCCACCCGTAACGGTTGTCCTCTATAACGGTAAACTCGGTTTTCTAATTCAGTAAGGGCAGATTAGCATGCTAATGCTAGCATGTGAGGCCGTCCCAACGCGCCGGTAGTGCGTGTTTACCTCCGTGATAAACGTGTAGAGCGGACGAGCGAGCCCAGCGCCGGGGGATCCGTGGTAGTCAGCGAGCTGGGTAACCTGCTCAACCGACTGTCGGCCTTTCTTTCTTGTTAGGTACAGTCTGTCTCTTTTGGTGACTGGATTTCATGGGCCCTGGAGATGTGTAACGTGTAGAACAAGCAACGGTGTTAGGATCACGTATTATGATGATCTTTCTTTTATAGTATTTCCAGTCTTTGACTCTTATAAACGTAATGCGTTTCAGGCCTACCGGAAATTAGCAAAGGAATATCACCCCGACAAGAATCCAAATGCTGGAGACAAGGTGAGCGACACGGATCATTTTGTTTGGGAAACATGCCCTAAAAATGAAGGACATAGTAATGTGTGTGTGAAATGCACTCCAGTGGGAATGTGGAAACAATGAGCTTCAGTCAGAGGGCACTGATGCTCCTTGTGTTTGGAGGTCTAGTAATGGTTTTGTACACTAAACACATTGGACCTTTTTAAATTCTATATATATGGCAATGCATGAAAAAATTGCTATATATATATGGCAATGCATGCACCACCCATTCCAGCGTGTTCATACACTGAATGAAATTCTGAAAAGATGTGTTAAGAGGCTAAAACCTGCTCAACACTGATCTCCTTCTCTTTTCCCACTGTGTTTTCACATTTGTCTGTATTTTATTCAGACCATTTAATGAAATTTCACAAGGAAAGCCATATTGCCAAAATAACTGACAGTATTTCAACTGTAACTCTCATTCATAGAAAACTGTTTTCTGGGAAGTTGGTGGAAAACTTTGAGTTCAGCAGAACTAGTGAAAGTTTTAGATTTTAGTGAAGAAGTTTTAGTTCCATTTACATGAGATTGTATCAATGTGATATCATTCTAAAGTGTAACGAAAAAACCCAGACTGTTAAAATGTACCATATGCTATTAGTTCAAAGAAATCAGCTTTGCATACGAAGTGCTAACCAACCCAGAGAAGAAGGAGCTGTACGACCGCTATGGAGAGCAGGGCCTGCGAGAAGGGGGCGGAGGGGGCCCGGGGATGGATGACATCTTCTCCCATATCTTCGGTGGGGGCCTGTTTGGCTTCATGGGAGGACAAGGGCGCAGCCGCAACGGAGGGCGGCGGAGAGGAGAGGACATGGTCCACCCGCTCAAGTGAGTAACCCAGCAACCGAGGGTGGAGGAGTAGGGTGGTCCACCCGCTCAAGTGAGTAACCCAGCAACCGAGGGTGGAGGAGTAGGGTGGTCCACCCGCTCAAGTGAGTAACCCAGCAACCGAGGGTGGAGGAGTAGGGTGGTCCACCCGCTCAAGTGAGTAACCCAGCAACCGAGGGTGGAGGAGTAGGGTGGTCCACCCGCTCAAGTGAGTAACCCAGCAACCAAGGGTGGAGGAGTAGGGTGAAGGTGGCCTTGAATGTGTATAAATGATACGGGGCCTTGAAGATATAGAAATAGGGTGGATGTTTATTTGATGTATGATTCTTTGTTCTTTTTTGTAGAGTATCTCTTGAAGACCTGTATAATGGGAAAACAACTAAATTACAACTGAGCAAGAATGTTCTGTGTAGCACTTGTAATGGGTAAGTCGGCTCAGATGTGCAGCACCTGCTGGGCGTTTTGGTACTGATCTGTTGTGATATACAGTGTGGCATTACTGTCTCTCTTGTGGAGTTGAGGTTGATGCACTGTGCTCCATGTGTACAGCCAGGGTGGGAAGACGGGCGCGGTACAGAAGTGTTCCACCTGCAGGGGGCGTGGTATGCGCATCATGATCCGACAGCTGGGCCCTGGCATGGTCCAGCAGATGCAGTCTGTCTGCACCGATTGCAATGGTGAAGGTAAGGCGTGTAACGTATGCTAGGTGACGAGTTTTTAGATTCCAGGGTGTAGGCCCTCCTGTACTGCATGGTTTCCTGTGCTATAGACCTGTTATATATGAAGGCCTTTTGTGTCAAACGTGTTCACATGCTTTCAGGTGAGGTGATAAGCGAGAAAGATCGCTGTAAAAAGTGTGAAGGGAAGAAAGTGGTGAAGGAGGTGAAGATTCTGGAGGTGCATGTGGACAAGGGCATGAGGCACGGACAGAAGATCACATTTGGCGGGGAGGCGGACCAGGCCCCTGGGATGGAGCCTGGAGATATCGTCCTCGTCCTTCAAGAGAAGGAGCACGAGGTGATCAGGCCTTCCATTTGTCTTATTTCATGTCAATTGTGAGTTAAAATGCCTTTTATCTAACACTGGATTATTTGTTCTAGATCGCCAGTGGCCACTCCAAAAACATCTAAAATATCAGTTTTCCTAAGTTTAAGATTCAGAACTTTCAGAATTACACCTGTAAAGTAACACGGACTGTTTTGCTTCCAAGCAGGCCTTTTTCCTTACACTTTTTTAGTTCACTTTTTGCTCAGAGTTTGTTGTCATGGTTTCTGTGCATAGCTCAGTTTCTTCCCAGTTATGCTCCTTTAGCTGGAAGTGCAATGCTTGGCAGATCAAGCAGATGTTTTGTGAACGTCTCCCCAATCTGCATGCAAATGTGCTTTGGAAGATTGGCATTGGAAATGTACAGAATTTTTTTGGTTTATTACCAGTAGGTGCCATTGGTGTATAGCACAGCAACTACGGCAACAACTAAAATTGAAGTGCAGTAGAGCAGTGTCCACATTTCCTACCTGCCCTACCGCCTGTGTGTAGAATCTACAAGACTGCTAAAAACTGAGGCAGTTGGTAAAATATAAATTTTATATATAATATAAAACATGAACTTTGCAATTGAGCTGCCAATCATGATCAATGTATTGTGTACCTCTCTTCCAACAAGAATTGGAGAGAGATTAATTTGTTAATTGTTTTATCAAATTGTTCCTTTAGCAATGATCTCATTAACTGAGCTTGCAGAATTACTTAGTGTTTGAAAGGTTCCTTTTTGTAGAGTATCTCTTGAAGATATAGAGATATATATATATTTATTATAAGGGAAATGGTATAATGGGAAAACAACTAAATTACGTCATTTACATTCCTAGGCAATTCCTAGTCTCCAATGACTGGTGGCTGCTGGACTTCAGTAATGTTCTGACGGAGGCCAGCTGGTACAGAGGCATGATGGGGATTTGAGTTACATTGAAATGGTGTGGATTTGAGTGCTGAGACAAGCAGAAGGCTCTAGTGGAAATGGATTCTGTAGGGCATATTCTGCTGAAACAGAGGCAGCCACTGTTCATATAGTCTGGATTAGTTGCATTTAAATGGCGTCTGTTGCGTCTTAATGGTGCGTGTTAAGCACCTCATGCAGCTTATTAGCTGATGAGCTTTGAGGAGCTGTCATAACTGGGTCTGGGTTCCTGTGTACTAGATGACGAGACCCACCACAGCCAGTTGTGTCATGGAAGGTTGTCCATTTTGCTAATCCACTTTTCCTGATGCCACTGTTTCACTGTCGCTTCTAGACCGACAGGTTTTTGAGGCCCTCTTCAAAATGGCTTGTTGGACCATTAATCTGCTGACAGGCTTGAGGTGGTTGTCAAGAGGCTTAACTGTTACCAAGGCAACATGCATTTAATTAGTAGGAGAAACATTTGCATCAAAAAGACAAGAAAAAGCTCTATGCTATCTCATCCTGGAGATTTTGTTGTTAAATCACCAATTTAAATGTAAATGGAGAAGTATGTATTCAATTATGGATTTCAGAAAAAATGTTTATCCTCCTCCTATGAGCTGCAGATATTGTAATTGCAGGGATTTCATAGATCTGAGTTTTGGAGTTCCAGAACACCGTGGTGCATGTTCTGTAGGAAAACTAAAACCACCCCTCACTTGTGATGTGTCTAGACATTCAAAAGAGACAGCCACGATTTGCACATGACCCATAAGATTGGCCTGGTGGAAGCACTTTGTGGATTCCAGTTCACCTTGAAACACTTGGATGGCAGACAGATGGTGGTGAAGTATCCTGCTGGCAAAGTCATCGAGCCAGGTGAGTGAGAACTCCCTCTCTGTCTCTCTATGCAAAACATCTTTTACTTACCTTTGAGACACCCTGAAATGGGTGGACCCAGGGCAGGGTGTCGCAGAAGTAAATGAACTCAAAACAGTTTGGCTGGGGGTCATACTATTCAAGCTATGGTGGAAGGGGAAACCTCCATCTTGGATTATCTAGATTCACCTTCAGGTTTTCAATGGCAAGTATGTATGTGTGTGCTGTTTTAAAACTGTTGGAGAATTTCATCAGGAAAACCAATTCTGTCGGATAAAATTTGCAGAATGGGTGACTTCAGATAAACCTGTTCTGTAAGATTGATGAATGAAGACATGTTTCACTTTCTCAGAGGATGGGACATTTGTTGAGTTGTCCCAACACAGTGGTGCCCCACCTCATTATGGACGTGTCTGACTGTCTGGATGTACAGTTTCTTTAACAGTGGGTCACAGGTACCCCATGTTCCAGATTGAACCCATTTGGACTTCTATCTGGGGTTGTCAAGGCACTTGTTTTCTCTGAGGAGATTGTGGCGTTCACGTTAGACAGAAAGGTTGTTATTTCCGGTAGCATTCAGCCAGATGTTTTGGTGAAGGTTCATCAGGAGTTGGGGGGGGGGGGGGGGATAACCCTCAACACTCACAGTGGACAGCTCTACCAGTTTGATGCCACACACTTACCTTTAAATATATAAATAACAAAATTAATATTTTCTTGTGGGGGTTGGGTGAGTGGATGAGTATAGTGTGTGTGTGTGTGTGTGGGTAAATATGCGTGTAGGTACTGAAAATGTGTCTGCCATCTAGGTTCAGTCAGGGTTGTGAGAGGTGAGGGTATGCCCCAATACCGTAACCCTTTTGAGAAGGGCGACCTGTTCGTCAAATTTGAGGTGCAGTTCCCCGACAACAACTGGATCAGCCCAGAGAAATTAAAGGTAAGGCAACAGGAACTGTTTTTAAAGGTATGTTTGTAGCAGAGGGCAGGGTCATGTCTCTAATCCTAGTATGGTCATCTGTCCTCTGGCACAGGAGTTGGAGGACCTGCTGCCTGTACGCTCTGACCCTCCTGTCATATCTGGCGACACGGAGGAGGTCGACCTGCAGGACTTTGACAACAGCCAGAGCTCTTCAGGTGGCCAACGGCGTGAAGCCTATAACGACAGCTCTGATGAGGAGGGAGGCCATCATGGCCCCGGGGTCCAGTGTGCCCACCAGTAGAGCCCACCATCCCACGTCCCTCGAAGGGGGGAATCTTCCACTGGCACAACATCAGAGACACACAGGTGTTTTTTGTTTTTTTTTTTTGTCTTCCTGTCTGACTCGGGGTCTGTCTAAAATGGAGGGAGACCATGTGATCCGCAGCCCATAGTGAACACACACAAGCCCTTTCCACATATTCTCATAACATCCCCTACATGAGCAGCCTCACATCAGACGCAGGAGTAAAAGGTTATTTCTTATACTTTAAGTGCAACTTGCTTTTTTATTATCACGGTAATTTAAAAAACTAAATGCAACATAGTTTTGGTGTTGAAACCAAGCCTGTTTTTAAAAGGGCAAGTTGGGGAAAGTAAGAGATCCTTTTGAATAAACACACACTTTTGGGACACCATCACATTTTTGTTTGTTTGTATCTGCTTGATTTTTACCACTTTGTAGATTTTTTTTTTTTGTCTTTCCTTTCTATTTTAAGAATTGGTTGAGAACTAAGCATTGTGTATAAGTGACTGTCATTTAAGCTTCATCAGCTTCTGTCGCCCATGTGTGGTTTATTATAAACTATATTAAATAAAAAGCCTTCAGTTGCCTGTATGTCTTCAGCCCAGGTGCATGCTGGGAAAAGCTTTGGTCCAAACACCCAAGTTCAAAGTGATGCAACCTAATGAGCTGGGGAGGGGGAGCATCACTTTTGTGAATTTTTGAAGTTGTTAAATAAAACCTTGTTAAATAAAACCCTGCATCTCAAACACTTCAGCCTTCACTTCTTTACAAGTTTTGCCATTTAGTCCCCTCTCTTCCGATGTATACATTCCCTTGCGTTGTGTTATGAAGCCCCACTGTTAAAACAAGTCCACACAACAGGTTCTTTACCATCTGCATTCTGGTGTGTTTGAGGGACAGTATGTGAATCCCCATCTGAATAACAGATGAGACATGAGTTGCGTCCGAAATTGCGTACTTAAGCAGTACGTACTAGATTTCGGTGCAGTACGTTCTTCCCAACCGTCAAAGCAGTACGTTATTCAAGTACGCGATTGGTCAGTATGCATCCAACCATGGTCTTCACAGCCCCTCTGCTGTGTTGTACTTCATTACTTCAACTATGTTTCTACAGAAATACAAAAGTCCAGCAAATGTGATCAAATAAGGGACATTAAATCTTTATTATTAAAATCACTACATGAGCTTCATCACTGGGTGTTGTTCAGCCTCACTTTGTTACACAGGTACTCCATCAGCTCCTGAAACCCAAAGGTCAGAGGTCATCTTTGGCACAAACATTTACATGTACATCACCCATTATACCAACCTTGATCTTCTGCATCTGGCACAGTGCCATGTCATCCAGAAGTTCAAGTCTGACATCATCTTTGGTTTCCTCTGAAAGCAGCAGCGTCTGCCAGAGGAACAGAGTCACGCTGGACCAGACACTCCAGAGAACCTCAGAGCTTTTCTTACCTCTCCATGGGATGTTGTAATCGTAGCAATCGCAGTCCCGGAAAGGTCGTCACTAAGAGAGCGATTTGTTTCTCTGCAACAAATCGTACAAGAAACCTGAAATATCGACTTCCTTACACCGGAACGTGTGGCCGAGAATATGTACCTCATCTTCACACCGACCAGATGCCCTTGATCACTAAGCTTCGCAATGCGACTACGGCCTCTTTTTGCCCCAATACTTGAAGCACATCTGTCAAGAAAAACATACTAAAAGGTCTTAAAGGTGTAAGCACCAACCCTGACGGGCCAGTTTCTTACCAGCCCATTCCAAGTAAACAGGACAGTCTGCAGTTGTCTTAGGCCTACCTCAGGTTTCCTGTGCTGTTACTAACGTGCATTTTCGTCTTGGTTTGTCTCTGTAAACAAGACTGAGCATTTAAGTCATACCATAGGTAGGATGGAACACACGTATACGTACATACATACGTGCACGCACACACTACCTTGGAGGGCTCATCCGTCTTGATCAGACCGATTAAGGGCTCTTGAGCTGCGGTGTTACTCGCCTTACCTGAGTGAGCAGGTACAATGAAACTTCAGCTACTCTTCTGACCATGGTAGTTGAAAGCTCACGGCGTTTACCTTTTTTAGTCGGCTTCCGGCTCAGAGGCTTGCTGATCTCCGGAGACGCAGACTGCAACAATAGCCATTTCGGTAAAACATATGCAAGTCCTTAAATTAAACGCGGGGTGGCAGCAACTTCACCAAACTTACCGCGATTGCCATCGTGACTTCGCCGACAGAGGTTTCATGGGCTGAAAACCAGGCCGAGATCACTCAACAGGGAGAAAGGAGAAACAAACAAAAAACAACGACCACCCACTAGAATCTATGGGGGACCTACCGATCATTAGGTCTTTAATCAGCGTAGTATGGAGTGACTGAGGTAGTTTCATCATCTCTATTTTGAACGCCCTGTCAAGTGTCGCAAGCAGCTTATCCAATTTGGCCTCCATTTCATTCATCCGCTCCTGGGCTGCTCAAGATAAGGCAGACATTTTTTTTACCAAATCCATCACGCAAGAAGAAAAGTCTATTAAAACGAGACACTGGAAGTCTAACCTTCTTTCTCAAACTGCTGTATGAACAGCTCTTTTCTTTTCTTAAGCTTCTCTCCTTGGTGGGGGTCCGGGTTACCGTTAGAATTTCGACTCGCTTTCCACGTTTTGCGTTCAGCCATCGTGCACACGCCGCCGCACTCACACGCCATTTGTAGAGCTGATCCGCGTAATCGGCCACAGGTGCGACGCCATCTCACCTGAGATCATGTGAGATAGCGCCAGACCGAGAAACACACAACAGGCATGATAATCTGTCACCTTTCGGCGAAATTCGCCGTTTTGAAGTTGAAAATGGTGACCTGCGTGAAGCGTGTAGATCCGACGAGGTGGGGGGGGGGGGGGTCGGGAGATTATATGTATATATTTTAATTATCATATTGACTTAATAAGCAAACAGAGCACTTCCGAAATCGGCAATTTCAATGGCACAGTTGGCCACCCAAAAATTAAACCACAGAAAAAGCGGAAACTATTTAAAAACTTTTTTTTCTAAAAGTGCGTTTTGGCAGCGTTCACAATTCACGCGCTGTGTTTGTAGTTAGCAACTTGTCAGGCGCTCTCTGGGTCTTTCGCTTTCTTAAGGCTTGTGTTGAGATGTTCAGAAATATCCCGCACTCATAGCGTCACTGACCCGAGCTCTCGCCTCGCTGCAGCGGCGGGTAGTTTGCGCCCGCGAGGTCTGTGATGAGAGCAATGAATATCCAACCATATGACCATATATATGACAATAAAATAGCTTTATTGTAATGGGCTGTTATGGTAACAGACTAGGAGGGTTTGGGTTAGCTAACGTTTATATTAACGCTTGTCAGCAAGCTCTCTGAAACGTAAAGTTACATTACTCTCTGGCCACGTTCCAAACTGCAGACTGCTACTACACTTAATGTGTAAAAAATAAAATATAATAAATAAAACAAATAAACAAACGAATAAATAAAAGGACACCATGGTTTGAAGTGCTTTCAGTAGTGCAGTATGTAATGTTCCAGAGTGTGCTTGTCATGACATGGAAATGTTTGGGGTTCTGACGCCACCCTGGTGTCTTCTAGTAAAAAATCCATTATTAAGCCTACCTTCAACTGATGGAACTTTCTGTGATGTCATTTCTAGCTCGAGAAGAAGTTCGTTTTTTTTCAGTTAATTTAAACCATCACAAAGTGAAGAGGTGCTCATCCTTATAAGCCGTTCTTGCCCTTGAGAAGGCTTTGCTTGTAAGTGGATATTGTTTATAGTTTTATGTAAAATGACCAATTCATGCCTTTATGAGTCTATATTGTTTGTGTATAGATAGAATGCCTGACGATTTTCGGCAAGTCATGTAGAGCTAACTAGTATGTTCGTTTCTGTATGTAATTCGTATGCTACTGAAAATGTATGTAAGAAGATGCAGCGAACACACTTCTATGTACATTTCTGTTTGTTTGTTTAGTTTTACGAGAGTGAAGGAAGAATTCTATGTATCTGAAGATTGAAGTAAACGTTCAAAACTCGCTTCTGCCTCAAAAATTCTTTCCATCGTTAGCTGTCTGTCTAGTCAAGTGAATGGGCGCCTGACGAGGACAGAACAGTAAAAAAGCATCCAGCGCGGCGGGCGGAACTATTCAAGGAAAGTAATCTTCAATTGTTATCCTACTTCTCATCATCATTACCACTACTCACACCTGGTTTGCAGCTTATCTGAATGATGGATGGAAAAACAACACATTCCTCTACCGTGGAAACCAGGTCAGTTGCTCGTGCGTCTTCCAGTAAATCTTTGTCCGGCAAATCGTCAGCCAGCAGAGCCGTAGCTGCAGCTTATGCTAGAGTAGAGACAGCCCGCGCAGAAGCCGAATTCGCTAAGAAGGAGTCAGACATTCTGATTGAGAAAGCACAAATTGAAGCTAGATTAAACGCACTCAGACATGAAAGGGAGGTGGCGGCTGCCTTAGCTGAAGTTAGTGCGCTTGAAGCGGCAGAGGAGTCTGAAGTGGTTGCAGATAAATCGCTCCAGCAAGAAGCGGAAGAGAGAACACGTCAGTATGTCCAGTTACAATTAACAGAGGATGTTAAGCCACATGCACAACCCACATCACCAATAATTCACGTGCTGAAATCTGAGTCTCCTCTTAGACAGCGCCTTACTGAGTTCACAGTTGAAGCCAATTTTTCTAAAATGCCCAAACTTTATAGACCAACACCGCAACCCACCAAGCCTATGCCTCATCACACATCTCCATGGCAACCTACAGCTGGTGCAGCACAGTTCTCACCTCTCTGTGGCGTTTCACAACAGCCAGTAGATGGCAGTTCAGGTGTTAGTGATGTAGCTAGATACTTGGCACGCAGAGATCTGATTACCTCAGGCCTCTCACGGTTTGATGATTCTCCTGAGAACTATTGGGCATGGAGATCATCATTCACCAACGCTATCGCTGGACTACACCTCAGTGCCAGTGAAGAACTGGACCTCCTAATTAAGTGGTTAGGACAAGAGTCAGCACAGCATGTCAGAAGAATGAGAGCCGTGCATGTAGGTAACCCTTCTGCTGGATTAATCAAGGCTTGGGAACGCCTGGAACAATGTTTCGGTTCTCCGGAGATTATAGAGAAGTCACTCTTTGACAGGCTCACAAACTTCCCAAGGGTCACTAACAAGGATCCAGTGAAGCTGAGAGAACTCAGTGATCTCCTTCATGAGTGTGACGGTCGTGGATGGACCGCACATTTCCTCCATCTTTTTCCTTTTATTTCACACACACACACACACACACACACACACGTATACGCACATGCTCATACGTTTGCTCACATGCTGACGTTGGCGTTCAGTTCCCCAAAGGCGCTGGATGAAAGTGCTGCCCAGAAACGCTATGAGCTAATCGGCAACCGAGAGACTTTTGTCCCGCTATGGACTGCGGCAGAACGAACGAAATATTTAAAATGAAAAGAGGACGCTAGACAAATTGTTTCCAATGCTTGTCTTTTATTGTGCTTACAAAGTTATTGGTGTTTCTTTTAAGTACAAAAAGAGAAAATAACGAGAGTTCATACCACTGATTGTTCTTCAGGGGCGACGGACTTGCGGGCGGCAAAAAGGGGTCGGCGAGGAACAAAGGCCTGTTTATTTGTTCCGGCCGGAAACGGTCCAGTTCAGCTTGCCGAAATGTCAGGGGGTTGATGGAGATGGGTTGTGGTTGAATGGTCGTTTCTTAAATGTTGGCTGCAATGTTAGATTTGGATTTTCATTCATGTAAATTGTGTTGTAAATTGTGTGTAATGTTTTACTGATGTATCAGAGTATGTCTAATGTATGTTTGGTCAGGTGAATGTTAAGTGTTCCCCTATTGTGTAGGAATGGTGCTGGCCACCTTCTTTATATGTGTAGTCTGAGTCCTATGTAGGGGGAAAGCATTTGATCTTGTATAGGGAGCGCCCCTCTTTTTGAATTCTGCTGCCATAGTGGTTTCTGACTCTTGGAGAGAGACTCAGCAAGTTGAGATTTTTGAATAGTGTGTTTCTTTTGAGATGTTGATGCTTGATTATTGTTATTATTATTTTTGAGTAATTATTTGCACAAATATTCACTTTCTAAAGAAAAATAATAAAAAGAAGAGAAAAAGAGAATTTTTGCTTGGGCTTTGTGCTCCCTCTGCTATCTTGGCCTGATCCACTTTGCATTTTTTGCAAGTGCTCGTCCAATCCTTCACAGCTGGTGTCAGAAGTGGGATCAAGGCTATAGAGGGTAGCAGTTTTTTTTTGTTAGTTCATTTTGTCTTTTTCACTACCCTGGATTGCTGTGGCTTCTCAAAGTGCATGAGATGGGTCCCAAGAAATGCAGCGCTAATCAATCTAGCCGAGCCAACCAATTAGAAGGCGCCACCGGTGGGGAGGATGATAGTGGTGCTGACCCGGAATTAGCTGAGGTGGCTGAAGACTTGTCAATGCAGGAGCTTCGTGATATGTTTCGTGCACTGATGGCAAGGCAGGAGGCACGTGAGGACCAGCTTGAGCAAGAAGCGGTACGACAGGAGGGTCGATGGAAGTCCATACAACACCAGTTCAATATGCTGCAAAGAGAGGTCCATACCCGAACAACTCCTGAACCAGACCCTGTCATCACTATACCCATAAGTGGCGCTAGTGCCGATCCGGCGGCTCCCTCGCTGTCTGCGGTGCCATCTCGTCCAGCTTCAGTTGCGCCACCCCGTCCGAACAACCAGGGGCGGACAGTTTTAGAGAGAGAACCTAAGTTGCAGTGCTTAGGTGAGCATGATGACATCGAACATTTTTTAGTTATCTTTGAAAGAGTAGCGGTAGCGTGTCAGTGGCCGACCGTGGACTGGGCAGTCAGGTTAGCGCCCCTCCTGACGGGCAAAGCTAGGGCAGCGTATGTTGCCATGGACAGCGCTGAAGCCCTGGATTATGAGAAAATGAAGGACGCCATAATGGCCAAGTTCAACATTAATAGGGAGACTTATCGGCTTAGCTTCAGGAACACCGAGGTAAAAGGAGAAGAATCACCTAGGGAGTTGTATGTCCGCCTGCGGGACCTTTATCAGAGGTGGGTCCAGCCGCAGAAGAGAACCAAGGAGGAGATCGGGGAAATGATCGTCATGGAACAGTTCTTTCGCTTGCTGTCACCAGACCTCCAGGTGTGGATTAAGGAACGCGACCCCAAGTCAGCGTTAGAGGCTGCGTCCTTGGCAGATGTCTTTGTAGCAGCCCGACGAAAGAATGAGCCATGGACCTATGCCCAATGGAGAGTAAGCAAAGACCCTGGCAGACCCCGCCATCAGTTCCCGCCACCAAAGAACAGCACGCTGCTAAAAGCCGGCATTAGCAACAGCACGTCTGTAGGTGGTAAGAATGGCCCCCCTAAGTTTACCTCTGCTTTTAGGGCTAGCCCTACACCTAGACCTAGTAGCCCTAGAGTACCAGTGTGCTTTCATTGTGGGGAGGAAGGGCATATTAAACCTAAATGTCCCAATAATCCTGCCAACCAGTCCAATATATGTACAGTATCAAGGGATAGCGCTCCTTTAAAATCAGAAGCTCTTAGTTTGCGTACTGTAATATTAAATGGGCGGGAGGTTGAGGCATTGGCAGACACGGGCAGTATGCAGTCTTTAGTCAGGGCAGATGTTGTTCCGGTACATCTCTATGATTATTCGGTAATGACAAATCTTAAGTGTGTGCATGGAGATGAGAAGGCGTACCCCACTGCCAGCGTGCATGTGAAGGTGTCAGGTCAGGTTTTTTCGCTGGAGGTTGGGATAGTGGATAACTTACCATACCCCATGATTTTGGGTCAAGATTTTCCGCTTTTGTGCCAGCTTGTTGCTGGTGTTAACGAGTGTAACGTGGCTGTCACTCGAGCTATGGCTAAGAGTAGAGAGGAAGAAGCTCCACTTTCGGCCTTGCCGTTTTTCAATGCAGACATTGAGGCTCGGCCGGGTAAGTCCAGAAAGTCAAAGAAACAGAGGAGGCGAGAGAAGTTGCAATTTGGAGGTGTTGGGGAGCAGGAGGATTCTTGTCTTGCTTTGGAAGGTGTACCGGTAGAGATTCCCCAAGGTATGGCGTTAATGCAGCAGCAAGACCTTGATATCGGCCTTTTGTATCGGCAGGCCCAGGGCAACGTTGATGCGGGTGAGGTGTCAGGGCAGGATTTTGTTATTAAGGATGGAGTATTGTACAAAAGTGAAGGGGCTAGTTCTAGGATGGTGGTCCCCTTGGAGGCTCGAAAGATAGTTCTTGAGTTGGGCCATTCCATACCTTGGGCAGGCCATTTGGGCAAACATAAGACTGTGGGCAGGATCATACGGTACTTTTACTGGCCGAACATGGCAAAAGACATCGCTGAGTTTTGTAAGACGTGCCCAGAATGTCAGAAGACTGCTAATAGGTCTCCTCCTAAGGTCCCCTTAGAACCGCTTCCGGTTGTGGGTACTCCCTTTGAGCAGTTGGGTATGGATGTTGTAGGCCCCCTTGAGCGTAGCAAGTCTGGAAATAGGTTTATGCTTGTGATTACGGATTATGCTACAAGATATCCTGAGGTGTTTGCTCTTAAAGCCGTCAAGGCTAGGACTGTTGCCATGTGTTTGATCCAGTTGTTCTCGCGCGTCGGGTTCCCCAAAGCTATAATAACGGATCAGGGGTCAAATTTTATGTCAAAACTCCTCAAGCAGGTGTATGGGTTGTTAGGTATTAAGAGGTTACGCACCACGCCTTATCATCCGCAGACGGATGGCCTGACTGAACGTTTCAATCAAACTCTCAAGCAGATGCTGCGCAAGTTTGTGGATGAGTCAGGCGCGGATTGGGACAGTTGGCTTCCTTACCTCCTCTTTGCCTATCGCGAGGTGCCACAGGCCTCAACGGGATTTTCACCGTTCGAGCTGCTTTATGGACGTGAGGTGCGGGGCCCTCTGGCACTGTTGAAGGAGACTTGGATGAGGGAGGAGGACCCACCAGTGCAGAACACCCTCACGTATGTGTTACAGATGCGCGAGCGGCTGAAGAACATGGCCGAATTGGCGCGGCAGAATCTGGAGCAAGCCCAGCAGCGACAGAAGTTCTACTACGACCACAAGGCTCATGCTCGCAGTTTCAAGGTCGGGGACAAAGTGCTGGTGATGTTGCCAAGCGACACCAGTAAGCTGTTAGCCAAATGGCAAGGCCCTTTTGAGGTGACCCGGAAACTGGGGTCGACTACTTATGAAGTCAGTGGGCCGGGTTCGAAGCGTTCCAGACGAGTGCTGCACATCAACCATCTGAAGGAGTGGAGGGAACGGCCAGGTATGAGTGTGGAGGCGCTGCTGATCCGGCGGGTGCAGGAAGAGGATGAGGTTGAGGAGCAGTACCTACCTTCACCAACAGAGGGCACCCTTGACCTTAACCATCTCTTCCCTGAACAGCAGGCGGCCATCAGGCACCTATGTACACCCACCCTGTTCAAGGAGCAGCCCGGACACACTCAGCTCGTCAGTCATCACGTTACCCTGTGTGAGGGGGCGGCTCCTCGCCGCATGAGTTACAGGATACCGGAACGACTTCTGGTCGGGCTGCGGAAGGAAACTGACCAGATGCTGGCCCTGGGGATCATAGAACCATCACATAGTGAGTGGTGTAGTCCGATAGTCCTAGTTCCGAAGAAGGACGGTAGTCTTCGGTTCTGTGTTGATTTTAGATATTTAAATTCAGTGTCAAAGTTTGATTCCTATCCTACTCCTAGAATTGATGATATCATTGATTCCCTTGGTTCAGCAAGATGGGTGACAACATTGGATTTGGCAAAGGGATACTGGCAAGTCCCATTGAGTGACTCGACCAGAGAACTCACTGCGTTCCGTACCCCTTGGGGCTTGTTCCAGTTTTCAGTTATGCCGTTTGGGCTCCATGGCGCCGCTGCAACCTTTCAAAGACTGATGAATCAGGTGCTGGAGGGTACGCAGGGGTACGCGGCCGCTTATCTTGATGATGTAATCGTGTACAGTGCGTCTTGGGCGGACCATCTGCAACACTTGAGTGAAGTCTTCAAGAGGATTGAGAGGGCAGGCCTTACTATCAACCCGGCTAAGTGTACCATCGCTGAGAAGGAGGCGGAGTACCTGGGGTATGTTATTGGGGGTGGAGTGGTCAGGCCGCAGGTGCAGAAGTTGGAGGCTATCCAGCAGTGTCCTTTACCCCAGACTAAGACCCAGGTACGGTCTTTTCTAGGCATGGCTGGCTGGTACAGGAGGTTTGTGCCAAACTTCGCTGATAGGGCAGCCGCCCTTATAGACTTGACCCGGAAAAGTTCCCCAGTGCATGTTCAGTGGACTGAGCCAGCTAAGAAGGCTTTTGAGGACATTCGGAGCGCCTTTTGTAATGAACCTGTTTTGTATTGTCCTAACTTTGGAAAGACATTTGTTTTGCAGACAGATGCTTCCGATACAGGTTTGGGGGCGGTGCTCCTGCAAGGTGACCTAGGTGAGAGACACCCAGTGGCGTACATCAGCCGGAAGCTCTACCCGAGGGAGGTGCGGTACTCAACCATCGAAAAGGAGTGCCTGGCGGTGAAGTGGGCCCTCGACGCCTTCAGGTACTACCTCCTCGGCCGTGAGTTCCGGTTGGAGACGGACCACCGGCCCTTGCAGTGGATGGACCGCATGCGTGACTCCAATGCGAGAATTACCAGGTGGTACTTGGCCATGCAACCGTTCCGTTTCACCGTCCACCATATTCCTGGGAGGGATAACGCCATTGCTGATTTCCTCTCCCGCCTGCCGACGTGAGACAAGAGGTGGGGGGGTGTGTGACGGTCGTGGATGGACCGCACATTTCCTCCATCTTTTTCCTTTTATTTCACACACACACACACACACGTATACGCACATGCTCATACGTTTGCTCACATGCTGACGTTGGCGTTCAGTTCCCCAAAGGCGCTGGATGAAAGTGCTGCCCAGAAACGCTATGAGCTAATCGGCAACCGAGAGACTTTTGTCCCGCTATGGACTGCGGCAGAACGAACGAAATATTTAAAATGAAAAGAGGACGCTAGACAAATTGTTTCCAATGCTTGTCTTTTATTGTGCTTACAAAGTTATTGGTGTTTCTTTTAAGTACAAAAAGAGAAAATAACGAGAGTTCATACCACTGATTGTTCTTCAGGGGCGACGGACTTGCGGGCGGCAAAAAGGGGTCGGCGAGGAACAAAGGCCTGTTTATTTGTTCCGGCCGGAAACGGTCCAGTTCAGCTTGCCGAAATGTCAGGGGGTTGATGGAGATGGGTTGTGGTTGAATGGTCGTTTCTTAAATGTTGGCTGCAATGTTAGATTTGGATTTTCATTCATGTAAATTGTGTTGTAAATTGTGTGTAATGTTTTACTGATGCATCAGAGTATGTCTAATGTATGTTTGGTCAGGTGAATGTTAAGTGTTCCCCTATTGTGTAGGAATGGTGCTGGCCACCTTCTTTATATGTGTAGTCTGAGTCCTATGTAGGGGGAAAGCATTTGATCTTGTATAGGGAGCGCCCCTCTTTTTGAATTCTGCTGCCATAGTGGTTTCTGACTCTTGGAGAGAGACTCAGCAAGTTGAGATTTTTGAATAGTGTGTTTCTTTTGAGATGTTGATGCTTGATTATTGTTATTATTATTTTTGAGTAATTATTTGCACAAATATTCACTTTCTAAAGAAAAATAATAAAAAGAAGAGAAAAAGAGAATTTTTGCTTGGGCTTTGTGCTCCCTCTGCTATCTTGGCCTGATCCACTTTGCATTTTTTGCAAGTGCTCGTCCAATCCTTCACAATGAGTTAGAAGCCGCTAAGCTGGAAGGCTACCTCCCTGGCCTTAGCTACTTGGACACTGCACGTGGTGTCGCTCCTATAGTGGAAAAATTACCATACAACCTCCAAGAGCGATGGCTTAAACAGGGCTTCAAGTACAAGAGCACTCATGGTGTAACCTTCCCTCCATTCTCCTTCTTTTGTGAGTTCGTCTACGATGAGGCACGAGCACGCAATGATCCAGGTTTCAGGTTGCAAACTGGTAACACAGAGTACCTAAAGCAAGGCGCCGCTGATAAGAAACCACAGAAGAGTCTAGTGTTTGCCCACAAGACAGATATATCACAAGAGAAAGACAAGAAAGAAGTTTCAGGACACCAAGCTGGCGATGTAGAGAAGCAGTGTCCCCTTCACAAGAAACCGCATCCTCTCAAGCGCTGCAGAGAGTTTCGCAGCAAATCCTTAGAGGAACGTAAAGCCCTCTTGAAGGACATTGGTGCCTGTTTTAGATGTTGCTCCTCAACAAGTCACATGGCCAAAGAGTGCACTGCAGTCATTAGGTGTAGGGAGTGTGATAGTACGAATCACGTCTCAGCTCTCCATCCTGGACCGCCATATTCACCATCTAGGCATGGCGGGGAGAGCGCAGGAGTAACACCGCCACTAACTGTCGAGTCAAGCTGCACTGAGGTGTGTGGAGAGGGTCAAAGTCCACGGTCCTGCTCCAAGATCTGTTTGGTAAAGATCTTTCCTGAAGCACACCCAGAGAAAGTGACAAGAGCTTACGTGGTTCTAGATGACCAAAGTAACCGGTCTCTCGCGAGACCTGACTTCTTTGACATGTACAACATCAAGGGATCAGACCTACCCTTCACACTGCGTACATGTGCTGGAACAACCGAGATGACAGGTAGAAGAGCCACAGGGTTCATTGTGCAGTCACTAGATGGAACTACAATGCTCACCTTGCCCACGTTAATCGAGTGCAGCAACATTCCAAGCGACCGGACCGAGATCCCAACTCCTGAGGTGGCTCTATACCACCCTCACCTCAAACCCATAGCACACTCTATCCCACCACTAGATCCTGAAGCCAAGATCCTCCTGTTGCTGGGCCGTGACTTACTAAGAGTCCACAAAGTAAGGGAGCAGCGGAATGGTCCTCATGATACGCCGTATGCCCAGAGAGTGGACCTGGGATGGGTCATTGTAGGTGATGTCTGCTTAGGAAGCACTCACAGGCCTGCAGCTATTCAAACTTACCGCACCAACATTCTTGAGAACAAACGACCTTCCTTCTTTAGACCCTGTCCTAACAGGCTTCGCGTCAAGGAGAAGTTTGGGTCCCTGTTCGAGCAGACAGCCACTCCAGACATTCACAGATCTTTAGAGTGTTCACTAGGAAGCACAATTTTTGAGACAACCAAAGATGATGACAAGATAGGGCTCTCTGTGGAAGACAGACTGTTCCTAGAGCTTATGGATAAAGAGATGTTCATGGACAATACAAACAGCTGGGTTGCTCCACTTCCATTCAGAACACCTCGCGAACGCCTACCTCATAGTCGCGACCAGGCACTCACAAGGTTAGCTTCTGTCCAACGCACTCTGGAGAAAAAACCTGAAATGAAGAAACACTTTGTCGCCTTCATGCAGAACACCTTCGACCGTGACCATGCTGAGCAGGCTCCTCCTCTCCCAGCTGGGAAAGAGTGCTGGTATTTACCTCTCTTTGGAGTTTACCACCCGCAGAAACCTGGCCAAATCAGGGTGGTTTTTGATTCAAGTGCGAAGAGCCATGGCGTTTCACTCAATGACGTCCTGCTGTCTGGACCCGACCTAAATAACAGCTTGGTCGGTGTTTTGTTGCGGTTCAGACGTGAAGCTGTTGCTGTGACCGTGGACATAGAACAGATGTTTCACAGTTTTGTTGTCAGGGAAGACCACCGAGATTTCCTGCGGTTCTTCTGGCACAAGCACAATGATCCTGCCAATGACCTCTGTGAGTATCGCATGAAAGTTCATATATTTGGCAACAGCCCTTCTCCTTCAGTTGCCATATACGGGCTTCGACGCGCTGCAGCTCACGGCGAAGAGGAATTTGGCTCAGATACGCGCTGCTTCACGGAGAGAGAGTTCTATGTAGATGATGGGCTTCTTTCACGACCCACAGCCGGTGAGGCGATCGATCTATTGAAACGGACACAGAAAATGCTTGCCATATCCAACATCCGTCTCCACAAAGTAGCATCCAACAGCAAGGAAGTCATGGAAGCATTTCCTGCCGATGATCGTGCAAAAGAGCTCAGAGAACTCAACCTAGATGATGATGCAACACCTATTCAACGAAGCCTAGGCCTAAGGTGGAACTTAACCGAAGACACTTTCACCTTCCAAGTGACCAACACAGCCAAACCCTACACACGGAGAGGTGTCCTAGCCACCATCAACGGTCTATTCGATCCACTGGGGTTTGCTGCACCAGTCACAATTCAGGGAAAGATGCTGCTCAGAGAACTCTCAAGCAAGACTTTGGACTGGGACTCTCCTCTTCCTGCAGACAGGGAGGCTGGATGGAGTGCATGGAGAGATTCTCTCAGTGATCTTCAGCAGTTACAGATTCGAAGACCTTATGCTGCTACCTCAGTTTCAATGGCTACAAGGAAAGAGCTACATGTTTTCTCTGATGCTTCGGTGAAAGCTATTGCAGCTGTTGCCTACCTCAAAGTTATTGATGTAGAAGACAATCCTCACGTCGGGTTTGTACTGGGCAAAGCAAAACTAGCTCCACAGTCTGCGCACACCGTCCCCAGATTAGAACTGGGTGCTGCTGTTCTAGCTGTGGAAATTGCAGAAGTTATCACCAGTGAATTGGACATTGAACTGAATGCTGTTGAATTCTACACAGACAGTCGTGTAGTCCTTGGATACATTAGTAACCAGACTAGGAGGTTCTATGTTTATGTTGGCAACAGGGTGCAACGTATCAGAAGATCGTCAGCACCCAAGCAGTGGCACTATGTCCCCACCAACTGTAACCCAGCTGACATAGGCACCCGGTCTGTGTCTGCAGCCATGTTGAGTGACAGCGATTGGCTAAAGGGGCCTGCCTTCTTGTCACATGCCAACAGAGACACAGACACGGAAGCCTATGAACTCATTGACCCTGATGTGGATGTGGAGGTACGAGCAACAGTTACTCACCTGCTCACCAATCGACCTCAGCTTGGATGTCAGAGGTTTGAACGGTTTTCTTCATGGAAGAAGCTAATCAGGGCCATGAGCTTGCTAGTCCACAACATCAGATCCATCAAGAACAAAGCCCAAGATCAGACATGCCGTCCATGGCATTACTGCAAGCAGCCACGCAGCGTTGAAGAGCTAGCAAAGGCAGAAAAGGCAATCATCAAAAGTGTGCAAGAGGAAGCCTTCAAGGAAGAACTTACCTGCATAGCCGGCGGAAAAGACATCCCCACACACAGTCCTCAGTACAAACTTAGTCCCTACTGTGATGAAGAAGGAATGCTGAGAATAGGAGGACGGCTCAGACATGGCGATCTAGAGTATAAGGAGAAACATCCTCTTGTTCTTCCAGGGGGTCACGTTGCAAAACTACTTGTAGGGCACTATCACCAGCAAGTGATGCACCAGGGCAGAGTCTTCACAGAGGGAGCAGTGCGTTCTGCTGGATATTGGATCATTGGAGCAAGAAGATTGATTAAGCATGTCCTGCACAACTGCATCATCTGCAGAAAACTTAGAGGCAGAACAAACACTCAGCTGATGGCAGACCTACCACCCGATCGCTTGAGCATGGAACCTCCCTTCACCTTTGTGGGTCTAGATGTGTTCGGTCCTTGGTCAGTTGTCACACGGCGCACCAGGGGGGGGCATGCAAACAGCAAGCGGTGGGCTGTCCTTTTCACGTGTCTTAGTACACGCGCCATCCACATTGAGCTGATTGAGTCGATGGACTCCTCCAGTTTTATTAATGCCTTCCGGAGGTTCACCAGCTTGCGCGGACCTGCCAAACAGATACGATCAGACTGTGGTACCAATTTTGTTGGCGCTTGTCGGGAGCTGGGGTTTCTGCAGACAGACCCGAACATGTCCAACATCAGAAGGTACCTCGGAGAAGAAGGTTGCACGTGGGTCTTTAACCCGCCTCATTCCTCTCACATGGGAGGCAGCTGGGAGAGAATGATAGGGATATCTAGACGCATCCTAGATGCAATGCTTCTCCAGTCCAGCCGTGTTCAATTGACACATGAGGTGCTTTCCACTCTTATGGCAGAGATAACGGCCATTATCAATGCCAGACCACTTTCCCCTATCACGACAGACCCAGACTCACCTTTCCTGCTTACACCAGCGATGCTCCTCACCCAAAAGATCTGCGTTCCTCCTCCTTTCCCAGGTGGTTCAGACGGAAAAGATCTGCACAGGCAGCAATGGAGGCAGGTGCAGCACCTTGCGGATGTGTTTTGGAACAGATGGAGACGGGAGTATCTAGGGACGCTTCAAAGCCGGGGAAAGTGGCAGACCGACCGTCCGAACCTTCAAGTTGGAGATTTAGTGCTGCTAAAAGACCAGCAAGTAAATCGTAACGAATGGCCAATGGGACTCATCAACGACACCTTTCCAGACAAAGATGGTAAGGTCAGAAAAGTCGAGGTCAAGATATTCAAGAATGGAGCAACTAAGACCTACCAAAGACCTGTATCTGAAACAGTGCTTCTCATGTCTCACAATGATCTAGAGTCACAGGACAGTGTTTAGAGACCCTAATTGTGTGTTCACGTAATATATAGTGTGCAATTGTAGTGGTATCCCACAATACCAGACGGGGAGTGTCATGACATGGAAATGTTTGGGGTTCTGACGCCACCCTGGTGTCTTCTAGTAAAAAATCCATTATTAAGCCTACCTTCAACTGATGGAACTTTCTGTGATGTCATTTCTAGCTCGAGAAGAAGTTCGTTTTTTTCAGTTAATTTAAACCATCACAAAGTGAAGAGGTGCTCATCCTTATAAGCCGTTCTTGCCCTTGAGAAGGCTTTGCTTGTAAGTGGATATTGTTTATAGTTTTATGTAAAATGACCAATTCATGCCTTTATGAGTCTATATTGTTTGTGTATAGATAGAATGCCTGACGATTTTCGGCAAGTCATGTAGAGCTAACTAGTATGTTCGTTTCTGTATGTAATTCGTATGCCACTGAAAATGTATGTAAGAAGATGCAGCGAACACACTTCTATGTACATTTCTGTTTGTTTGTTTAGTTTTACGAGAGTGAAGGAAGAATTCTATGTATCTGAAGATTGAAGTAAACGTTCAAAACTCGCTTCTGCCTCAGAAATTCTTTCCATCGTTAGCTGTCTGTCTAGTCAAGTGAATGGGCGCCTGACGAGGACAGAACAGTGCTGTTTAGGACACAGCCTTACTGTCCAACATTAATGTTAGTCTTGTCTAGTCAGCAAACCAACATATATTTTTTGTCATTTCATTTTAGCATGCCACCAAAGAAAAAAATAAAACCACAGGACACGACACTCCTGAGTTTTTTTTTAAAGAGTGGAAATAGTTTAAGCATACAACAGAGTTTAGAAATAATAATAATAATAATCAAACCTGTTATATTATTTTAAATATTATATATCACCTTATTATGAGAGTACTGTTACAAAGATACAGTAACTGCAGAAGCTGCAGAGATCATTCGTGCTTTGCCTTCAGAGGTACATGGATTATTTGGGCAAGTGGAAGCTCTGGTTGCTTTTAGTAGTCTATGTTTCATCCTCTGAGGCAGAGAGAAGTTTTTTGGTTATATCTGAATATAATCCATACATTGCATGCATAATTTATTTAAAGTTTGTGGACAACAGTATCATGTTGTATTTTGTTTATTATTTGCAATTTACCGTAATTCCACAAATGTTCTATGTCACTATACATACAGTGATTAACTACCTTACCTACAGTGGAATCAGTTTATATAAATATTTTAGAGGATAAGGTGAGCTCTTTGATTTGATAGCAAATGTGTCATCCCCCCCATGTCAAACCCGCTCCTAACGCCCTTGCGTAATGGTAATCGCCGTATCCCCATGCCAGGGGCGGACTGGCATACATTGCTACCGGGGATTTCCCCGGTGGGCCGATGGGTTAGTGGGCCGGTGGGCCGCCGGTGGTTTAACTCAGCCCGTGGAGGAGCCACTGCCGCGCACTGCGGCCCCGGCCCGTAGTCACGCTGCTGTTTAACGGTGTTATTACCTCCCCCGCTCCAGTCAGACTAACCTGCTCAGCGCGGCCGCGGTCTGAGCCTGTAAACACATGAACGAGTTGGACCGCGGCCGCGGACTGGGCCAGCTGGTGCGGGCTGACAGTATGCAGCGGAGATCAGAAAAAAACCAACTTGTCCCAGAAAATACGGGCCGGACTACGAAAACATACAGCAGTTTAAATTGTAGATAACATGTTATTTTAAATGTACTGCGCCTCTGCAACGTCTAAGGCAAATTACCTTAACACGGTTAACACGGACGCAAGTGGCGGTCTTCAAGGCAGAGCACTGTGCACTGTTTTTTTAAAGCTATTGAAATTCTTAGATTAAAACTAACCACCACAAATAGGTAAGAGGAAGAAATACCCACGTTAGAGTCGTAGGTTGTTCTTTAGGATGCACTTTGCGTAAAACAACTTGTTTGGTTGTCTTATGGTGGACTATTTAACAACTTGTTTGGTGGTCTTATAGTGGACTATTTAAAAGCCACTATGTGGCTTTGTAATCATATTATTGCTGGAATTAATATTGTCCATATGACAATAAACGCCGTCATATACACTACGTGCCATGTATAGATTCATATACAGTATACACACACACACACACACACACATATATATATATATATATATATATATATATATATATATATATATATATATATATATAGTGGGCCAGTCTGTCAGGAACTCCCGGGCCACTTTTTCTCCCCAGTCCGCCCCTGCCCCATGCCATCACCTGTCATAACCCCCCACCCACTGGTCTTCTCACCTTTTTAACCCCTGACCCATTTTCATGCCTGACACAAGGAATCCGGCCATTTAAGGGAGCACAGAACATGGAGGTGCGAGTCGCAACCTGAACGCGACATCCTCGTTTTGCTTCCTCCACTACAGCAGTATCACAACCTGAGTCATCGTGAGGGGAATTGTGTGGTGTGTTAGCACTGGGTTAGCAGTGATGGCTTAGTTACATTGAAAAAGTAATCCTATTTCCGATTTTTGATCAATGTTTTAAAAAGTAACCCAGATAGCAAACGAACGTTGAATCAACGTTGATTCACCGTTGTCTTGCTCAACGTATAAATGTTGAATCAACGTTGAAATGTGACGTTGATTCAACGCTAAAGTGCACATATGGTTCTATGTTGATTCAACGTTCATTTGCTATCTGGGAACTTATCCGTTACTGATTACTTTATTTTAAAAGTAACTACGTTAGATTACAAGTTACTTTAGTCATTACCATTACATTCAGCAGCAAAATGAGAATTTCCAATACTCACTTTATTGGAAGTGCATTTTTAACAGTAATAACGTATCTCCTGACATTACGTCTGTTTCAGTGTGCGGTATTATTTGTAAATGTATTTGTTAATGTAGTCAGAGCCGGCCCTGACCAATGTGGTGCCCATGCAGCATCATCAATTATTGGGTTGTATTAAAGAAACAAATAAAAAGCAGATGAATTATAAATATTACCGTATAACAAGAAATAAATATAAAGGTGTTGCACAAAAATGTTATAACTATTTTCCAAAAAAGTAGTGCAGAGAACAACTTGTACACAAAAACAACCACTTTTCTGAAGCATATAATTATGTGACTCTCTGTAATCAGGTGAATGACTTGGCTGTTTTAATGAATTGTGCACTAACAGAGTTAAATCTATGATAATTCCTTCTCCATGGATAAATGATGAAATCAAAGCTCTGAAAAAAAAACGTAGGCAAGCTGAACAATCGAAATTGCAGGTTCATTATCTTTATTTAAAAGGCTTACTAACAGCTTTTAAAATATGTGTTAGATATGCAAGAGGAGTTTATTTTAAAAACTTGATTGCTGCTAATAAGCACAATGCCAGATTTTTGTTCTCTACCATTGACCGACTGATAAATGGGGCCCCTTTTACTAGTCCAGCCTCCAACATTAATTGTGGAAAGTTTCTAGATTTTTTGTAAATAAAGTTAGCGAGTTAAGAGCTAGTATTGTTCTGCCACTCAGTAGTTCAATGGTTCTTCCTCCTCCTTGTAATCTGGTTCTCTTTAATCAATTTGAGCCAATTTCTCTGGAGGACTTAGTTTCCGTTGTGCAAGGCCTGCATCCTTCCTCTTCCCCATTTGATGTTATGCCATTAAAAAAAAATTAAGATTTAAAAAAAGATTTTGGAAAAGACAGCATCAGTTCAACATTTCCAGAATGGCATTTTCCTTAAAAAAAAAACTATGTTTCAATCTGGGTTTTGCCCAAAACATAGTATTGAGACCGCTCTCTTGAGAGTCTTAAATGAACTTTTAATGCACGCTGACTTAGGTGAGGTATCGCTCTTAATTCTTTTGGACATCAGCGCAGCTTTTAACAGCATGAAGACAATGTTAAGTATGTTAACTGATATAGCTGATAATGGTTGTTCCCAGAAAAGCCAATAGTTCAGTAAGGACAGCAGATGTAGATGTAGATGATCTTCACAGATGAAACAGTTAAAAAATCAATTGATTCCTATAGGAGGATGGAGGGATGAAAAAGAAAGAATAAAAAATTTGTTTAACACCACATAAGACCATATTTAGTATATTTACAGTTGAGTCAGTACAGCAGATTTAGTTGTTCTATCTATACATCTAATGGAGTTATAAAACCAAAGGAATCATGGGATGATGGAGGGATGAATGAATTGATAAAAAAGGGCAGATAGACAAATGGCATCGATATGAAATGCAGCTTACTGCTAGGTATCAGCTACTGATCAATGCATCTTGAAAATTAAGGCAGTTAGAAAACCAATGGTTTATTATGAGAGGATGGAGGGATGAATGAAATGATAGAAGGGGAGCATAAACAAATGGCATCGATATGATATTCAATGTAGTGCTAGGAATCAGGCAGTGAGTCATTTCACCAAGTTTGATCACTGTATCTTGAAAATTAAGAAATTTTTAAAAGCATTGCATTCCTATGGGAGGATGGAGGGATGAATGAAGTGATAGAATGGGAGGGTAGACAAATGTCATCAATATGATATTCAGTGTAGTGTTAGGAATCAGCTAGTGAGTCATTTCACCAAGTTTGATCATTGCATCTTGAAATTTAAGGGATTTGTAAAATCAATGGTTTTCAATGGGAGGATGGAGGGATGAAAAAAGAATCAATAGAAGAAAATAAAAGGCTGTTTTATGCCATATGAGACCATATTTTAAATTGTAAATGTGTAAATATATATATTTGTAATATATATATATAAATATATAAATATATATATATAAATATATATATGATGTTTGTCCACGCACGCGCCAGTCACCTAAACACCGGCTGGTTTGCCGCCAAACCTGTTAGCGAAACTGTATGGGATTTAAACAGGCATGAAAATCTGTCACCTTTCGGCGAAATTCGCCGTTTTGAAGTTGAAAAGGGTGACCTACGCGAATCGTTTAGATCCGAGGAGTTGTTTGTGGTGCGGGGGTTCGGGAGATTTACATTTATATATATATATATATATATATATATATATATATATATATATATATATATTTTAATTATCATATTGACTTAATAAGCAAACAGAGCATTTCCGAAATCGGCTATTTCAATGGCACAGTTGGCCACCCAAAAATTAAACCACAGAAAAAGCGGAAACTATTTAAAAACTTTTTTTTCTAAAAGTGCGTTTTGGCAGCGTTCACAATTCACGCGCTGTGTTTGTAGTTAGCAACTTGTCAGGCGCTCTCTGGGTCTTTCGCTTTCTTAAGGCTTGTGTTGAGATGTTCAGAAATATCCCGCACTCATAGCGTCACTGACCCGAGCTCTCGCCTCGCTGCAGCGGCGGGTAGTTTGCGCCCGCGAGGTCTGTGATGAGAGCAATGAATAGCCAACCATATGACCATATATATGACAATAAAATAGCTTTATTGTAATGGGCTGTTATGGTAACAGACTAGGAGGGTTAGCTAACGTTAGGTTAGCTAACGTTTATATTAACGCTTGTCAGCAAGCTCTCTGAAACGTCAAGTTACATTACTCTCTGGCCACGTCCCAAACTGCAGACTGCTACTACACTTAATGTGTAAAAAATAAAATATAATAAATAAAACAAATAAACAAACGAATAAATAAAAGGACACCATGGTTTGAAGTGCTTTCAGTAGTGCAGTATGTAATGTTCCAGAGTGTGCTGTATTCTGCTCCCCTTGTGTGTGTCTAACACAATTCAGCAGTAAGCCTAACTCCAGTTGAATTAATACGTGAGTCAGGATGTAGCTTCCTTAGCTCCACTTTATTTTGATGAACCACGTACACGTTAACATGGAGTAAAACTGTAGGACAGAAATAAAACAGCTACCTTTAGCTTAGCATTGTTAAAAGGAGGTTAAACGCAAAATCAAAATGCTACGTTTGTCCCTTTAGCTAGGTTGCATTGAAATGACCCGAACATGAACACATAGGCCTCGCACAATGATCAAATCTCACATTTACTGCAAACATTCTCCACGAATAAGACTCAAATAAATTCTACTTCAGAATATTAAATCAAAACTTACAGACGGTGGTGTCGATGGCATAAACAGAAAGCAGACTGCAGCGGATGATATTGTTTACGTGTCGCTGACTAAACAGAAACTAAAGAAAATGGCAGACTCCCCGTTACGTGCCCAAGCCGCCCTTCAAAATAAAAGGCTCGATGTACTGAGAGTAAATTAACATTGAACACTTGTCTTATAACAGATTAAAGGGCAGAACACTCCCCGCCTGGCATCTGTTAAGATGCCACATAGCAATACTTAAACCATAAACTTGTAAACATATCAGTCCCCATTCTTTAGAAGCATCACAACCTCTGTAACAGGCCTGAGAAGCTTTTTGGCAGCTCCATCCTTGATGACCTTGACCTCGATCCTTCGGACCTTGCCATCACTACCTGGGAAGGTGTCTGTTATGAGAGCCAACGGCCAATCATTGCGGCATGTGCGATCATCCTTCAACAAAACAACATCACCCTTCGTGATGTTGGGACTCGACTCTTGCCATTTGTGGCGGAGTTGTAGTATGTGCAGGTATTCGCGTTTCCAACGATTCCAGAATTCGTCAGCCAATCTTTGAACTTGGCGCCACTGTTGCTTATACAGGTCCTTCTCAGTGAATATCCCTGGAGGAGGTAAAACACTCTGCTTCTGAGTGAGAAGCATTGTTGGGGTAAGTATCTGTGGAACATCTGGATCTGAGGAGACAGAAACTAGAGGTCTTGAGTTAATGATGGCTGTTACCTCTGCCATCAGAGTGCACAGGACTTCATGAGACAAAGTGGAGGAAGGAGTACGCATCAACATTGAGTCTAAGATTCTCCTCGCAATTCCCACCATGCGTTCCCACACACCACCCATGTGCGAAGAGTGAGGTGGGTTAAAACGCCATGTGCATCCTTGATTGCTTGTGTACCTCTGGACTTCTGATTCGGTCACCACCTTATGGAACTCCAGCTCTCTGCAAGCACCGATGAAATTTGTCCCACAGTCGGAGTGTAGCTGTTTGGAAGGACCACGGATGGCAAAGAATCTTCTTAAGGCATTGATGAATGAAGAAGTGTCTAAAGAATCAATGACTTCTATGTGGACCGCACGCGTGCTCATGCAGGTGAAGAGTACGGCCCAGCGCTTACTCTGAGCCATCCCTCCTCTTGTGCGCCTTGCTGTCACAATCCAAGGACCGAAAACATCCAGACCAGTGTAGGTAAAAGGTGGCGAAGTGCTCAGTCGTTCCGGCGGGAGGTCTGACATAATTTGTTTCTCTCCTTTTTTACGGAGCCTTCGGCAGATGACACATGCATGAAGAACAGCACTTATGCAGCGCTTGCCACCAAGTAGCCATATACCAGCAGCTCGAACGGCGCCTTCAGTGATTGTCCGACCTTGATGCTCAACCTGCTCATGATGGTGTCTGATGAGCAACGTGGACACATGGCATTTTCCTAAAAGAATAACTGGATGCCTTTCTCTGTCGCTTAAATCGGCAAGCTCAAGCCTGCCTCCAATCCTTAGTAGGCCTTCGGGATCTGCAGTCGGATTTAGCTTAACTAATGGGCTTCTTTTGGAAATTTCATCTCCAACCGATAGAACAGCTAATTCTTCAGAGAAGGAGGTCCGCTGTACAGCGAGAATAATTGCTGCCGTGGCCTTCGACAACTCATCAGTGGTAAAGGGTTTTGGACACCAGTGCCAACCATTACATCCTGTTGTCCTTCTGTCCTTCTTGAAAGAACGAACCACGTGAACAAGCGTGGCAACTGCTCTTTGTAAGGACTTCCAGGATGAGAATTTGGTAAACCTCTCAGGATCCAATTGGTTGACCTTTTGACTTGTGACACAGCTTGTTACTTGCGATCGGATTTCTACGTCAGAATCTGGATTGATGAGCTCAAAGGTCTCTAGCTGCTCAATAGTTGAGTGTGGTTTGCTTAAGAAAGCTGGACCGGTGAGCCAGCTGGTCCTAGTGAGCTTTGAGGCTTGGACTGACCTAGAAGCATGGTCGGCTGGGTTGTGTTCCGTAGGCACATACTTCCATTGGTTTGGTCCCGTAGACTGGCGGATTCTCTGAACCCTGTTGTGGACATACGCATAAAAGCGTTTTGACTGATTATGAATATAGCCCAGCACCACTTTACTGTCGCAGTAGAAGGTAACAGCATCAACTTGAATGTTGATCTCTTGAACAATGAGTTCGGCTATTTCTACGGCTAACACTGCCGCACAGAGTTCCAATCTGGGTATTGTTGGTTCATTTGGAGGTGCGAGTCTAGCTTTTCCGAAGACGAAACCCACATGTATCTGGCCGTTTTCGTCTGTAGTCTTCAGGTATACCACGGCGCCGATTGCTTTGGTTGAGGCGTCTGAGAAAACACATAACTCCTTCCGACTAGCATTGGAGCAAGAGGTACCAGTGTAGGTTCGAGGGATGTGAAGATGTTGCAATTCCTGTAGTGAATCTCTCCATGTCTCCCAAACCTCGGATTTGTCTTGAGGCAGCGGGCTGTCCCAGTCAGTTCCGTTCAGGGTGAGCTCCCTAAGCAACGACTTTCCTCGAATGGTCACGGGAGCAACGAAGCCGAGAGGATCGTAAAGGCTGTTTATGGTGGAGAGGACACCACGTTTCGTGAATGGCTTGTCTTTGATGGAGACTTGGAAGGTGAATATATCCCTTTTGACATCCCAACTCAATCCAAGGCTTCGGTGTGTGGTGGCTGAGTCTCCATCCAAGTAGAGATCTTTCATGTCCTTAGCATGATCTCCAGCTGGGAAAGCTCTTAAGACTTCAATGCTGTTGGATGCAATCTTGTGAAGTCTTAAGTTCGACTCTAAGAGCGATGCTTGGGTTTTTTGCAACAGGGAAGTTGCCTCGTCTTCTGTTGGTGTGGAAAAGAGACCGTCATCTACATAGAACTCTTGCTCTATGAAGCGTCTGGTGTCTGACCCGTACTGTCGCTCTCCCTTCTTTGCTGCTCTCCTTAGACAATACGTTGCCACGGCTGGAGAAGGGCTGTTGCCGAATACATGAACCCTCATCCTGTACTCAATGATGTCCTTACTGGGGTCATTATCTCGATACCAGAGGAAGCGTAAGTAGTCTCGGTGATCTTCTCTCACGACAAAGCAGTGAAACATCTGTTCGATGTCGGCCATGATTGCTACTCGCTCTCTTCTGAAACGAATGAGGACTCCCAAAAGACTGTTATTCAAGTCTGGTCCGCTGAGCAGCACGTTGTTTAGGGAGATGCCGTTGTATTGGGCGCTTGAGTCGAAGACAACCCTGATTTGGCCAGGTTTCCTCGGATGATAGACCCCAAACATTGGCAAGTACCAGCACTCTTTCCCTCTTGGCAGTAGGGATGCTGGCTCTGCATGACTGTTGTCAAATATCTTTTGCATAAAGGCAATAAACTGGCCTTTCATTTCTGGCTTACGCTCTAACGTGCGCTGTAGTGAAGAGAGGCGGTTCATTGCTTGCTCCCGATTGTTGGGCAAAGGCGGCCTGGGAAACTTGAATGGAAGGGGAGCCACCCAACTCTTTGCCTTGTCCTGGAAAACCTCATTGTCCATTATTTGCAAAAACTGTTCGTCTTCTATGGAAAAGGCGCGTTTGTCATCATCTGCCGTTCTCTTGAAGACTGTAAGGCCGAGTGAGTCTTTATCCACCACGGCAGTATGGCAACTGTGAAGTAGCCTATTGACTGGGCTAAAGTTGCCCGTTTGCTTGAGATGGACGTGGTTTCACAGGGTCTGAACAGTGAAGGTCTTCCATCTTCTAGTATGTTTGTCTTAAAGTTGTGGACAATGGGCTTATGGACCTTTCCCAAACACACATCACCTACCAATACCCACCCAAGGTCTAGCCTTTGTGCAAAAGGAGAATCACCTGGACTGCTTATCTGCTGTCTCACCTTGTGAACCCGGAGAATGTCCCTACCGAGCAGGAGAAGAATCTGCACCTCATTGTCCAGTGGGGGAATTTCACTGGCAAGGCTCTTCAGGTGCGGATAATGAAGAGCAGCCTCTGGCGTTGGTATTTCATCACGATTATCGGGTAAATCATCACATTCGATCAACGTTGGGAGCGGAAAGCTAACTCCATGATTCACGGCCTCTATTTGGTAGCCATTTGCTCTCCTGCCAGAGGCTGATGCTAAGCCAGCACAAGTCTTAAGGGTGTAGGGATATGAGCCTGCTTTGATTTTGAATAAGTTGAAAAACTCTGACCTGGCCAGAGATTTGTTGTTCTGGTCGTCAATCACAGCATACATTTTGATAGCTCGTTCAGGGTGCTCTATTGGGTAGACGTTGACCAGACATATCTTTGAACAGGATTTTGACTTGAAGCGATCGCCACAAACTTTAGTGCACAGAGGACTTACCTCTGGCCCTGGCGCATTACCTCTGTTTTCAGGCTCCCCGCCGTCATCTATCACGGGACTCGAAGTCTTCGCGAACCATTGAGGTGGACCAGGGTGAAGAGCCGTAATGTGCTTGTCGCTGTCGCATTCATCACATTTCAGCATGACTTTGCAGTCGCGGGCGAGATGAGTAGTGGACGAGCAGCATTTAAAACAAATTCCTTGGTCCCTCAAGTAAGCCTTGCGTTCTTCGATGGTTTTTAGTCTGAAGCCACGGCACTTCTTTAAGGGGTGAGGTTTGTTATGGATCGGACAATGCTTGGCCCCATCCTCCTTAGGCAGTGCTTAGTTTTGTGTAAGTCCGGTGGAGACTTTGGTCTTGTGCACTGAGACCGGGGTTCTGAAATTTATGTGATGCGGGGCTGGACTTTCTGTTGCAGCGCTGCTTCCAAGGAGGGCAAAGCTAGGATCATTTCTTGTTTTGGCTTGGTAGCAGATGAAGGAGGTGAAAAAGGAAAATGGAGGGTAACCGACCTTATAGTCCTCTTTATACTTAGACCCTTGAGTGATCCATTTTTCTTGCAGGTTGTATGGCAGCTTTTCCAGAATGGGTTTGACGCCACGAGCGGTGTCCAGGTATGCCAAGCCGGGTAAGAATCCATCCTCCTTTGCTGAGAGTAGCTCCATCAATAGATCCCCGAGCTCTCTTAACTTGCGATTATCTTTGTTTGTGATTTTAGGAAAGTTGTCCAGCTTCTTGAAGAGAGCACTTTCAATGACTTCTGGAGCGCCGTAATATTCATCCAGCCTGTCCCAGGTCATTCTAAGTGCAATGTTTGGGTCATCGATATGAACTGCTCTTAGGCGTTTGACGTATACTGAAGACTCCTTACCGAGCCATTTTGAGATTAAATCCAACTGTTCACTGGCAGTGAGATCCAAATCCTTAATGGTGTTTGAGAAGGCAGATTTCCAGGCTCTATAAGACTCTGGACGATCATCAAAGTGTGCCAAACCAGTGCTCACAAGCTCCTTGCGTGCCAAGTACTTCGCCATGTTCATCATTACTGAAGACTCTGGTGGGTTTGTGTGAGAGGTGTCAGAATACTGTGGAAAGGTTAACTTGGCATTTGGCCGAAGTATATTGCGCTTTGGTTCTTGTAACTGTCCTTCATTTTGAACTCGGAAGTGGTCATCCCTGGCTAGCTGGGCTGGCGTAGTTGGGAAGTGAGTGGTCCGATATGGGATAGGTGCATCTGAACTTGGTTGTGGTTGGGATGGTGGGGGCCAGCAGTCTTTCACCATATACTCGTCTTTAATAATGTGCTTAGTTAGTGGCTGTGGGTCGTTCTCGATGAGATACTCTGATGTCGGGGACGTGCTGACAGATTCAGTGCGTTGGTTAAGCTGCACAGTTTGGTCTTTGATGTAGTCACTTACACGCTCTTGTGTATTCTGCATCATACTCGAGAGGCTTTTCAAACTATGGTGTACCTCGGCCTCCAGTTCTGCTGCTGCTTCCAAGACCTCGGCTTGGGCTATAGCGGCTGCAGCTTCTTTTTCAAGGTTCAGTGCTTCAAGATTGGCTTCTAGTCTTGCTTTGTCAACTTTAATGCTGATCTCTCTCTGAGCGAATGAAACGCGTGCACGAGCAGCTTCTGCATTGGCCCTAGCGTGCGCTGCCGCGGCACTGACCGATGACGTACTTGAGCGTTTCGTACTTGAACCAGCACTTTTATGGCTTTTGACTGATTCTCCATCTCGAGAAGACTTTAGGGCTTTAGGTCTTGCGCCTTCAGAGTGTGGTCCCTCCATATCTGTAGATGTAGCTGCTTTAGTGTTGTTCAGCCAGCTGCAAACCGTCTTTTTACTATTCTGCTCCCCTTGTGTGTGTCTAACACAATTCAGCAGTAAGCCTAACTCCAGTTGAATTAATACGTGAGTCAGGATGTAGCTTCCTTAGCTCCACTTTATTTTGATGAACCACGTACACGTTAACATGGAGTAAAACTGTAGGACAGAAATAAAACAGCTACCTTTAGCTTAGCATTGTTAAAAGGAGGTTAAACGCAAAATCAAAATGCTACGTTTGTCCCTTTAGCTAGGTTGCATTGAAATGACCCGAACATGAACACATAGGCCTCGCACAATGATCAAATCTCACATTTACTGCAAACATTCTCCACGAATAAGACTCAAATAAATTCTACTTCAGAATATTAAATCAAAACTTACAGACGGTGGTGTCGATGGCATAAACAGAAAGCAGACTGCAGCGGATGATATTGTTTACGTGTCGCTGACTAAACAGAAACTAAAGAAAATGGCAGACTCCCCGTTACGTGCCCAAGCCGCCCTTCAAAATAAAAGGCTCGATGTACTGAGAGTAAATTAACATTGAACACTTGTCTTATAACAGATTAAAGGGCAGAACATGCTGTTTAGGACACAGCCTTACTGTCCAACATTAATGTTAGTCTTGTCTAGTCAGGAAACCTTAACATACATTTTTTGTCATTTCATTTTAGCATGCCACCAAAGAAAAAAATAAAACCACAGGACACAACACTCCTGAGTTTTTTTTTAAGAGTGGAAATAGTTTAAGCATACAACAGAGTTTAGAAATAATAATAATAATCAAACCTGTTATATTATTTTAAATATTATGTATCACCTTATTAGGAGAGTACTGGTACAAAGATACAGTAACAATGCAGAAGCTGCAGAGATCATTCATGCTTTGCCTTCAGAGGTACATGGATTATTTGGGCAAGAGGAAGCTCTGGTCAGGTTGCTTTTAGTAGTCCATGTTTCATCCTCTGAGGCAGAGAGAAGTTTTTTGGTTATATCTGAATATAATCCATACATTGCATGCATAATTTATTTAAAGTTTGTGGACAACAGTATCATGTTGTATTTTGTTTATTATTTGCAATTTACCGTAATTCCACAAATGTTCTATGTCACTATACATACAGTGATTAACTACCTTACCTACAGTGGAATCAGTTTATATAAATATTTTAGAGGATAGGGTGGGCTTTGATTTGATAGCAAATGTGTCGTCGTCCCCCATGTCAAACCTGCTCCTAACGCCCTTGCGTAATGGTAATCGCCGTATCCCCATGCCATCACCTGTCATAACCCCCCCACCCCCCCCCCACCCCACCCACTGGTACTCCGAGGTGTTATGCGGTAACTGAACAGTGCTCGAGATACTCTGGTTTCAATGCTGTCACTTGTAGTCTTCTTTAATAGTGTATTAAATGTTTGCACAGCCCTTTCTGCTAGTCCATTGGATGACGCAGGCTAAGGAGCTGTCGTGACATGGTTAATGCCATTTTGTCTAATAAAATCTGCAAAGTCACTACTGGTGAAGCATGTAAGCAGCATCTCTGGGATACCATGCTGACTGAAACTTTTCCTCAAGCATTCTACAGTGACTTCGGAAGTAGAGCTGTTAAGTGGATATGCATCCATCCACTTAGAATGAGCATCTATCAAGATCAGGAACATCGTTCCCATGAATGGTCCCGTGTACTCTGCGTGTACTCTGGCCACTCCCAGGGATGAAGGGGTGCTACCGCTGGGTCAGCTCTGTTTTCTTGACACACTGTACATGTTCTGACCAATGCTTCAATATCTTCGTCTAGTTTTGGCCACCAGATGTAGCTGCGTGCCAGAGCTTTCATCCGAGTTATGCCAGGGTGTGACTGGTGTAACTGTTTCAGCACTCCCTCCCTACCTGCAGGTGGGACTATAACTCTGGACCCCCACAACACACATCCCTCACTAGCACTGAGTTCTTCCTGTCTGTGTACATAGGGCACCGTGTTAGGATCACTGACCTTTGATGGCCAACCCCTTAGTACATACTCCCGTACCAAAGCTAATACCTTGTCTCTGTCTGTCTACTTCTGCACTTGTCTCGCTGTCACCAATGGTGCATCCATGTGATCCAACAACAGTACTCGCTCAACATCTGTTGAGGGTTCACAATAGTGTATTCATATGCTCACAAGGTAACTGCAGTACTCCTTTCAGCTCATTAAACAAGGTGAGGAGTGACTTGTGGTCTGTGATTATTGTGAATGTTCTCCCATACTGATAGCTGTGAAACATGTTCACCCCAAAGACCACCGCTAAACCCTCTTTGTCCAGCTGTGAGTAATTTTTGTCTGCTGGATTAAGTGTCTTAGATGCAAATCCAATCGGTCATTCTGAACCATCCAACATGCGGTGTGATAGAACAGCGCCCACTCCATACGGGGATGCATCACACGCCAACAGCAACTCTTTACTTGCATCATAATGTACCAAGACTCCTGATGTCTCCTGATGAGAGCTTTGGCGTTTTCAAAAGCTCCTTGGTGTTTGCTTCCCTAGCTCCACCCGGTGTCTTTTCTCAACAGTTTGTGCAGGGGTGCCAAAATAGTGGACAGATTTGGTAAGAATCTGTGGTAATAATTCAATAACCCCAGAAAAGCTTTCAATTCTGTCACGTTCCCAGGTGGGGGTGCCTCTTGAATCACCTGCACCTTTTCAGATACAGGGTGTAGCCGAGGAAACTGCCTTTACTTTGTTTAGGGCGAAGGCCACTCACTCTCAACCGTGTCAACACTTCATCAAAGTTGCTGAGATGTTCCGCCTCTGTTTTCCCACTCACCAGGATATCATCCAGGTATACTGTTACATGAGGAATGCGTTGTAAAATGCTCTCCATGGTGCGCTGAAATATGGCAGGAGTGGAGGACACACCGAATGGTAGGCGACACGTAAACAGACCCTTGTGCGTATTGACAGTCACATACTTCTTAGCATCATCATCCAATACCACTTGTTGGTATGCGTGACTCATGTCCAACTAGGTAAATTTTTCTCCTCCTGCCAAGTTAGCAAACAGATCTTCAACCTTCGGTATCGGATACTGTTATGATACTCTATTCACAGTGAGTTTATAATCCCCACAAATTCTTACAGCTACTCCAGGTTTAAAAACAGGAACTATTCGAGCAGCCCACTCTGAGAACTTAACTGGTTCTATGATTGTCTTCTAGGAGTCTCTGGAGTTCCTTTTCTACCAAGGGTTTCATGGCATAAGGCACTGGCCTTGGTTTGTAGAATTTAGGTAAAGCTTCCTTATCCTACATGTATTTGTGCCTTGGTACCTTTAAGCTGACCCAACTCTTCCTTGAAGAATTCAGAGTGCTTTTCCAAAATTACTTCCAGATCTGTCCACTAAGTACAGATTCAGCACATTGTCATGTCACGTGGTTAATATACTGCCACAATTTTACAATACTGTCATCATACTGCCCAATCCTAGTAGGTGCTATTATTAGCTTACCTCAGCAAGTTTTTAAAATAAATATATATTAAAACACACACATGCTCCTCTGTTCATTGCAGATGCACTTTAGAAATAATAACAATGTTGCAGTAGGCAAATTGCGCTGATGGTAGTTTTTTTTATTTATTATTAATATTTAAAAGTTGTTCTCTGCACTACTTTATGTAAAATAGTTTTAACATATTTTGTGCAACATCTTTATATATGGTAATATTTATAATTCATTAGCTTTTTGTTTCTTTAATACAACCCAATGATTGATGATGCAGGGGGCACCAACCAAATTCTCGACTAGGGCACCACATTGGTCAGGCTCTGGGTCTACTGCTCAGGTTTGTACAGCTACAGTTGCAAAACTGTATAAAATAAAACATCGGGTTTTATATTGCCAAATAAGTTTGGGAGCAATGTTGTGGAAATGTAAAAAAAAATTTATTACGCAGAAACAAATTACCAGATTTTCAAACTAGGAATACATTTATCATAAAAGCTAAATTCAGAAATGTGACCCTTGTGATCCATTTGGTCTGTTTTAGACAACACAATTTTCCATTAAGGTGATCTGGGTTTGTTCTGTGTATCTAGTACTTACATACCCACACCCGCTCCGCTGCAGTAAAGTGACACGGTGCTGTAGCTTCTATGCACATCAAAGTTGAGAAAGACAGACCGGAGTTCAAGTCATAGTTTATTTTTGCAAGTTTGTTCCGATTCTTTCTTGGGTAAATACAAAAAGAGCATAAAACAAATGACAGATGAGGGTTGGGCTTCCACAAATGAATCGCAAAATAATGACCATATTTAAAAAGTATTACTCAAAACTCATTTAAGACTTGTAACAGTAAATGATTTTGGAGTATGGAACCAACCTCAGTAACGAGTCTGTAATTTGACACAAACAGTTTGTTAGGCTGTAGGCTAGTGACTAACCTTAACCTCAACACTAATCCTTTTGACTTGGAAGAATCAAGGTAGTGTCATGAACCAGATGAATGTTAGTTGAACAGCTTGACATAGTCGGTTCTGTCTGGTACAAATATCAGAGGTTCTTGTCCTTCATGTAGTACTCCACGTCTCAGCCAGCCGAGAGACCCCAATTCATAAAATACCATTCAAGTAGACCCAACGGGTGCACAGCTCATACACAAGCAAGTTTGAAACCAAAGACCCATGATATAATTGAATAGTTGATACTACAGTAGGTGGCTGTGGGAGTGTTTCACCTCCTTAACTGCAAGTTGGCTTGGATGCTACATTTTTATCACATGCAATGCAAAGATTTATTACTGTTAGTATATAAAAATTACGCCAATGGAAAAAAGCAAATGGGTGCCAAGTAGCATTATGCAAATTAAAGTTTGATTGTGACTGGGTTACTGATGGCACAATACCCCAACTCATGTTTCATTAAACCTACAAATGTACCAGCTTCATGTTAGTGATTAATCCCTAATGACAAGACAAAAAAAAAACTGCACACAGTAGAAATGCTTCCAGGACTCACCTCCCCTCCAAAGTAGCTTGCCAAGTCCTTAATAAAAATATATTTTCAACATACATCCTTCATGAAGAAAAGTCTCAGAATTCCCAGTGAGCATTACCCAAACGTAGAGCTGCATATGGTGTGAAGAAAGCCAATGGGACATGTAAGATTATCAAACAGCACCAGTGTTCTCCATGGGTCTTTAAAACAGGGTTCTTGGTTTGTGCACATGACTGTGAGATAAGGCTTGATTGTATTCCCATCCTTGATCTAAAGTCATGAATTAAAAAATAATTACAAAAATGAAGTCAAACGAGATAAAATGATGAGAAACGAGGATTCTCTCGAGTTCCCGGGCGTGAGTGAAATGAACCCCGTCTCTTTTATGACGCTTCACAAAGGCACCAAAGAAAACCAGAAAAAGCTTGAGTTCAGTAAACTAGACAGAAGTGCCTTCCATGCCTGTTTCTCATTATATTAAAAGTTTTCAAATAAAAGAAAGTTACTCAACACTCCTGTTACTTCGAGATTAGCGTGTTAAGTAAGCAGCACGTTTGGTAGCAGCTGCAGTGCCACGCTAGCTGCGTGGCTCAGACATGCTGCGCTTCATCCAGGGCCGAGTACTCATTCAGGAACTTGATATGAAAATCATGAACCTTCTCCAGGAGCACCTTCAGCTTCTCAGGAGACGGCAGGATGGTCATTCTACAGAACATTACACAAAAACACCAGAAGGGGAAGAAGTGAGGATTGAAATTATTTAAATCCAATTATTTAAAATCCAAGAAATTATTTAAATCCAAGTTGTTGCAGTTTAAGCCTCATTATTACATCATACACGGTACTGACACGCTGACACATCAGGAACATTGTGCTCCTTGGTTAATCCATTATTACACTAGCCACATAAAATTAATGCAGGGACAAAACAGATGTTACTACCTGGTAGATGTTACTACCCATGAGAATACATTTTTTAAAAAAGATGTGTAATTTGAAATCAAAGTTTGTCATCTGAGCTGCCACCTGAGCTGCCATCTGCTACCAGCTATGGGATAGGTGGGGTTAAGTGACGTACTGGTTGTTGGAACCCTGACCCTGCACATGGAGGATTTGCCTATTAGCCGTTCAATACGCAGGGACGTGAAGGTTCCTGGGAGACTGCCCACACACCACTGGGTCAATGACAGCCTGAACTGGGGGGCAAACTCACCTGAAATGATAGGTACCCTCCCTCTGACCAAAGCCGCTACCCGGGACCACGCAGATGCCAGTCTCCTCCAGGAGCCGAAGGCAGTACATCATGTCAGGCTGCATCCCAAGGGCCTGCATACAGCCATCGGAGGCACTCAGTAAACTGCAGAAGTGAACGACTTAAAATGAATCTGTGTGAGGAACAAGTGCGCCGTGTGGCTGATTTAACCACTCCAGTGGTGAGAGCGATGAACACTGGAAAACAACCACTGCACAGCAGCATAACCCTAAACCCAAGGGTGTGTGTGTGTACACTAAACCCAGGTCTACCTCTGAAGTTAAGGGGGGTTGGGACACACCTCTGCCTCTTCCACAGCCTTGGGAGGGATGAAGATGCGGGGGAAGGCATACATGGCTCCCTGCACCGGATTACATTTAATTCCAGGTACAGCGTTGAGGATCTGCTCCGTCAGCTTGGCTTTATCGGCCAGGGCACCCAAGACGACAGCCTTCTCCTGAAAGCATATGGAGATGGTGACTGCCAAGACTTGCACACAAGTTCATTTAGGCAATGAGTCATAGCAGACAAGTCTGGAGATGCACACATATGCGCGCGCGCACACACAGCTCATTCAGGTTAATCTTTTCATGTACATTTTGCTCGCCTAAAATACACGTTACAGACAGACCTCTGTCTGTATCTGGAACAAACCCTACTCTGCTCTACCAATCAGCAGCACAGAATCCCGACATGTCCCCGGGGCAACGGCGGAATCCCGACAGAATCAGGTCATCTGTCCCCCTGACCTTGTAGAACTGGGTGTGAGAGGGTTCGTCTGGCTGAGGAGGGTTCACAATCACGTCCATGGCAGCCTGGCCAGACACTGGTGGACACAGTCTCACTGACAGCATCTTCACCAGTTGGGCCTTGACCTCCACGTCCAGGTTAACAATCTCCATGAAGCCCCCTCTGAACCCACACCTGTGTAGCAACGCTGGAGTTAGTCATCACGTGTTGGACACCCAAATTACAAGCACACTTTTTAGGATCAAAACATGGTTCTCGTGCAATAATGCTCATATATACAGATTATTCAGAGTTACTCCAATAGTTGCTTTTGATGGCTGAAGGGATGTACTGATATTCTGATGGCTCTCAAACATTCACAAAAGGGTTACAATTATTTACAGCTATTATGTTTAAAAAAGCTTTCTGTGTGCTGAAACCGAGTCTAGAGAGTAACAGTAGAGATAAGATTAGAGTCGGAGGTACAGAGTGCTGGTTATGAGCTGTGCCCATTCCCTTAATGCTTTTAGCTGGGATTACAACAGCATTCTGTCCCCCTGAACTGCCGCCATGTCCTTATTCAGGGCCAAGCACTGATAAAATTGTGTGCTGGCTGTTGTACTATTAAACATATGGGTTTTTTTCTGTAAAGTTCTTTTAAATTTAAGGTAATGAAATTGACAGGAGTTAACTTGACATGTCCACAACACTGCGTCTGATGAATCACAGAGAGGTGAACGCAATGAACCCTGACAAACGGAGGATTGGGGGGTGGGGGGAGGAGTCAGCAGTTGGAATTTCAGAGGGGTGCTGACTCACAGCAACACTTACTCTCCCGTGTAACCTTTGGAGGTGGAGTGGAAGGAGGCCAGCTCCACGCTGTTGAAGTACTCGGGGCCCATCTCATATAGCACCTTCTTAAATGAGTGGAACCGACAGTCTGGGGCATAAACATTCTCCTGATACACCTGCAAGTGCGGGACACACACCAACACAAACAAGTCTAGATGGAACAGAAAGCACAAACATGAAGGAAGAAGGCAACAACCCCCCCTGCCAATTGTCGACCCAGAGCAACATACTCCTACTAACAGAACACACCACACCAAGCAGATGAGAAAAATAATTTCTGCAAAGTTAGTAGACAAAATTATCAAGGTTAAATTCAACTACGCTCCCTCAGAGAGTAGTTTAATCCTGAAACTAGGACTGCTAAATATTAGATCCCCGTCATCTAAAGCATTGCTTGTTAATGAAATGATTACCGATCATAATCAATGCGTGTTTTGCTTGACTGAAACCTGGACCCAACCAGACGACTATATGGCCCTAAACGAAGCTTCTCCCTCTGGCTATAGATATGCTCATAACCCCCGTCCAAATGGTCGAGGAGGTGGTGTCGCCACAATATATGACTCCAATATATGAGATATGAGTTTTCAGACTTCCTGTCTCATGTAGTGCTATCAACCGATAAGGTGATTATAGTTGGTGATTTTAATATCCATTTTGAAAATCTGTGTGACTCTTTTAGCATAAATTTTCAAACAATTCTTGATTCAGTGGGTATCACTCAGAATGTGGTGGGTCCTACACATAATTGTAGTCATACTTTAGACTTGGTCTTATCATTTGGTATCAACATATCCATCCATCCATCCATTATCTGAACCGCTTAATCCCGCTAGTCGGGGTCACGGGGGGGGGGGGGGGGGGGGGGGGGGGGGGCTGGAGCCAATCCCAGCATCTCCGGGCGAAGGCAGGGTACACCATGGGCAGGTCGCCAGTCCACCGCATGGCCAACACACACGCACGCACTCACACCTATGGGCAATTTAGAGAGTTTAGCAATTCTTCCTCAGAGTGAGGCTGTTTCTGACCAAAGCCTCATAACATACGAGTTGTGTTTGACTGACAGTATTCATCAGCCACCCTTAATAGGCTGGAGACACTCATTGGCATAAGAGGTCAAGCACTCTCCTAAATCAGGTCCTATACCTGACAGATCGTTACCAATTTGTACTAGTAAATAACGAATAATCAGAGCATTCTAAGGTAAAGTATGGTGTCCCACAAGGATCTGTACTGGGGGGCCCATATTATTCTCATTATATATGCTACCACTGGGCACTATCATTCGTAGGAATGGTATTAGCTTCCAATGCTACGCAGATGATACTCAGTTGTATATATCCTCTAATCCGGATGATATCTCTACAACTTTCATGATTGAGAACTGCGTCCAGGACATTAAAAACTGGATGGCGTCCAATTTTCTTCAACTAAATTCTGATAAGATTGAGGTGCTGATTCTTGGGCCTAAAGCTGCTAGAAGCAATTGGGCTGATATTCCCCTTACCCTAGATGGTTTTTCAGTAACACCTAAATCTACTGCAAAAAGTTTAGGTGTCACTATTGATTCGGATCTTTCATTTGACACACATATATGCAATGTCACTAAGGCTGCCTTTTTCCATTTACGTAATATCGCCAAGCTGAGACACTTACTTTCATTAGCTGAGGCAGAGAAGCTGGTCCATGCTTTTGTCTCGTCAAGATTAGACTACTGTAATGGTCTCACAGAGCTCATAGATACCATCATAGCCATCGCAACACCAGGAACCCAACTTACCTACAATGTTCACCACAAACTCCACTCACAGTGACTGGAGGACTCTGGAATTGCCAATCTACTGTCCAGAAGGCTGACTTCATCTCAGCTCTTGCATCCCTCCACTCACTACAATTCTTGGCTCTGACCGAAACCTGGATCACTCCAGAGAACTCTGCATCTCCGGCTGCTCTGTCCTCTGCCTTCTCATTCACCCATTCCCCACAATGCCTTGGAAGGGGAGGTGGCACAGGTCTACTTTTATCTCCAGAGTGGCGTTTCACCCAATTCTGCTTTTCAGCTCTTTCAATTTCTTCCTTTGAGTTCCATGCTATCACTGTATCCTACCCCACTATTCTTCACATCATTGTGACTTATCGCCCTCCAGGTTCCCTTGAGAACTTCATTGACGAACTTGATACCCTCCTCAGTCAATTCACCATTGAAGCAAACCCCCTCATTCTCCTTGGAGACTTCAACCTTCCATCCGACAAACTTCATTCATCTTGCATCCTTCCATTGCTGTCGTCATTTGACCTCACCATCAACCAATCCACTGCGACTCATAGAGCAGGCAACATTCTGGACCTGGTCTTTACACGTGACACCAGAACATCGGACATCACAGTCACCCCACTCCACCTGTCAGACCATCACATTTTATCCTTTTCTTTCCCCCTCCCTGCCATTTCCACTCACACTTCCCCTGTACATTCTTCTTCCTTTCACCCAAGTTTGCGTTCCATCAATCCCTCAACCCTTGCTACCACTATTTTGTCCTCCCTTCCTCATCAGAATTGTCCATCTTCTCTCTCGCTGGACACAATTACTGATACTTTGCTCTCTACGCTCTCTTCATCCATCAATCTTCTGTGTCCTCCCTCCCCAGGCTTAAGAGATCTGTTCCATCCACCCCCTGGCTAACTCAAGTGCTTTGTAGCCACAGGAGAGATCTAAGAACTGCAGAGAGGAGGTGGAAGAGAAGTCGCCTAGATTCAGACCTCCGCTCATATCAATCTCTCCTTTCAAAGTTCTCACTGGAAGTCACATCAGCAAAATCAGCCTACTACAGAAAGAAATTTGAATCCATCTGCATCCAGCCCATGCAAGCTATTCAGTATTTTTTTTTCACTCCTTAACCCTCCCTCACCCCCTCCTCTGTCAGTCCTTCTCCCCAGCTCCCACCCTTCCTACTAGTACCTCTAACCCAACACTCAACTCCTTGGCTTCCTTCTCCCCTCTCTCCTCAGACAAGATACATCAACTTCTGACTTCTAGCAATCCTACTACATGCCCACTGTATCCAATTCCTTCCACTCTTTTCCAGAATATGTCAAGAGAACTCCTTCCGTTCATCTCGGCAATCATCAACAACTTCTTAGTTTTGGGTCATGTGACTACCGTGTTCAAAATGGCAAGGGTGGTACCAATCCTGAAAAAAGCAACACTTGACACTAGGGCTGAACGATTAATTGCATTTGCGATAATCTCGCGATATTTGAAAACGCGATTCTCTAATCGCACAGGCTGCAATTTAAACTGGTCACGTGACTTGGGAGCGAGCCGAGCCGAGGACGAACGGAGCAAACCCGAGCAGGAGGCAGGGAGGTGGAGAAGTGAAGTTAACACAGCGCACTTTAACTTGTTGCACAATGGCTTCAGGCTCGACAGAAGCTGACACAACTGAAAGTCTAATACCAAAGAGGGGCAGCACATCAGTTGTGTGAAATTACTTTGGCTTTTAAAAAGATGCTGCTCAACGTCAGGTACTGTGTAAAACGTGCCTTGCTACTGTCGCTACGACGCGAGGTAACACTACAAACCTTCTTCAGCATTAAAAAAACACCACAAAGCCTCGTATGATATTTGTAAGGCTAAAATGCCAACGACCAGTGCTGCGTCTTCAAATACGCCAAAGTGTTTCTCTGCGCTTATACAGGTTTAGTATGCGGTGAGCAGCGAAATACCGTAAAATCACGCATATAGGCGCAATAAGATTTAAAGCACGGATGAATCGCAAAAGCGCGCATAGCTTGACCGCGGTCCAGCCGACAGGGTTCACTGACCGAACCGTCTGAAAGTGTAACTCCTTATGGATATAATTCGAAGCGGCACGCTGAAATAACTCGGGCAGTAACGGAGTTCATAGTGAAAGACATGATGTCCGTTAATATAGTGAACAAGCCCGGCTTCATGGCTTTGTTAAACACTGGATATGCGCTACCAAATGCCCTCACGCACAAATTTTAGCCAAGTTGCTATACCTGCAGGGTTGCCAACTCTCACGCATTGAGCGTCTTAGACTAAAAAGTTACTAGTTCGCTCTGGCGCCAACCACAAGCGATCGATCGATGGCGATATAATAATAATACTTAATTTTAGTCCATTTTACACCATCCCCCAACAACAAATTACGTTCGCCACCCCCTCCAGGTTCAAGTCTCACTCCAAGCGATCTTGAAAAGTTGGCAACCCTGTATCTGAGCTGTATAAAAAAATGCCGAAACGAGTTTCCTGAAAACAGTGGGAAAAAAAATCGCGATTTTAAATCGCAATCGCAATTTATAGATAAAAAATTGCAATTAGATTATTTTCCAAAATCGTTCAGCCCTACTTGACACCTCTGACATGAACAACTACAGACCGGTATCACTTCTTTCTTTTCTATCAAAAACTCTGGAGCGAGCAGTCTATGACCAATTATCTCTCTTCCTCACCAAGAACCAACTCCATGATCCTAATCAGTCTGGCTTCAAACGGGCACACTCAACAGAAACTGCCCTTAAAGCAGTGACCGAGAAGCTCCATGCTGCCAAGGCTAACAAGCTATCATCAGTTTTAATTCTTCTAGATCTTTCTTCAGCCTTTGACACCGTCAACCACATCCTCCTCCTCTCTGTTCTTTCTAGCCTCGGTGTGACTGGCTCTGCTTGGAAATGGTTCCAGTCATATCTTGAAGACCGTTCCTATCAGGTAACATGGAGGATCTTCATCCAATCCATGTAAACTTTCCACTGGTGTCCCCCAAGGCTCGGTCCTAGGCCCTCTTCTCTTCTCTTTATATACTTGTTCCCTTGGTGACATTATTTTGTCTCATGGTTTCTATTATCATTGCTATGCTGATGACACCCAGCTAATTCCTTCCCTCATTCTGACACCCAGGTCTCTAGGCGTATCTCGGCATGCTTGGCAGATATTGCTTCATGGATGACTGCTCACCACTTGAAGCTCAACCCTAGCAAAACTGAGCTTCTGTACATTCCAGGAACCCCAACCCCACACAACGACCTCACAGTTTCCTTTGAGAACATCTTGTTAACACCATCAGAAACTGCTCGAAGCCTGGGTGTAACGTTGGACAAAGAGTCCTTCTCAACACATGTTTCAAAGCTGACCAGATCCTGCAATTCCCTACTTGCAGGTCTTCCTCTACGGGTCATCAGACCTCTACAATTAATTCAGAATGCTGCAGCACGACTGGTCTTCAATCTACCCAAGGTCTCACATGTGACTCCTCTACTACGCTCTCTTCACTGGCTTCCAGTAGCGGCACGCATCAGATATAGCTAACTAGCATCAGAGCACTCAATCAGCCGATACCACTTGCCGTTGTTCTTAAATTGTATGTGTGTCTATGGTTATTTGTGCTTCTTGGCAAATGTCTAACTTGCAAAACACTAGGTAATGATATTGACTCCTGTAGTTTAGTAGTAGTCTGACTCAATGATATCTTGAATTCTGGCCTATCTGTACTATTTCCTAGGATGTATTCTGTGATCAGAAGCAAAGCACTTTGTAAGTCGCTCTGGATAAGAGCGTTTGCTAAATGCCGTAAATGTCTTCTAATTGGATGCTCTAAACTGTCCATAAAGAAGCTACAACATGTTCAAAATGCAATTATGGAATAGCCTTCCAGCTCCAATCCGAGATTCTGACACAGTTCCAATCTTTAAATCTAGACTTAAGACTCACCTATTTAATCAAGCCTTCAGCTAATATTCCCCTTGTAAGGTGTGGGGCTCAGGGGCCCCCAGACGTTGAGATTTCTGGTAATCTGAGATGTTGATGCTGACATCTAGCTGTGTCATGGCATCACTTATTTGTGACAATGACTTGACTTGAAATCAATGTCTCAGTGAGCCCTCATGACTGTGGTCACCTCCGAACCCTTCCCTTTATTTATGCTGCTATAGATTAGCCTGCCGGAGCCACATGCTAATCACTGGCACGTGAACTATGTACGTTTAAATCAATGATGGTTTAAACTGATGTCGACACACTCAGTCTGTATTGTCTATCTTTTTGCATGCTTCTACACAAGACGATTGCATGCAAGCACCTACAAGCCCCTGGGAGATGGTCTGGCTTGCCGGTGGATGTACTGATGCCGGGGTTGGATGTGCCATTGCTGCAAGAGGACGTGCTGATGCTAGCTCCCACCTGAGGCTCACCACCTGCACCGAAGGGACTGTGACTACTTGGCCAGGGAACAAGGACCTTAACTATAACTGTAGAACTATAGAACCATCATGCACACCACGGACTTGTGCCAACGGGCCGTCCAATGGAGGATGGGTTCCCTTTTGAGTCTTGGTCCTCCCGAGGATTCTTCCTAATCCCCACCATCATAGGGAGTTTTTCCTTGCCACGGTCACCTTTGGCTTGCTCATTAGAGATCTGGACCCATACGATTGTAAAGCTGCTTTGTGACAACATGTGTTGTAAAAAGCGCTATATAAACAAATTTGACTTTGAATCACCAGGAAAGACCAGGAGGATTCTCTTTAACTTCTGGTCACCGACCTCACGAGGAAGAGTCATTACCTCGTCAGCCATAACAAAGAGATTCTCCTCATAGGCGAAGTGCAGAACGTCTTCGATGCACTTCTTACTCTGGACTTGACCTGCCAAAACAGTTTACACAGGAAAGACAAGACTCATATTCATTACAGAAGTGGAACTGGGGTGTAACTTCACCCCGAGTATGGAGCGCTGTGGTGGAGGGATCAGGGAGCTCTCTACCGGTGGGGTTTCCGGGGTTGATGATGCAAAGCACCCGGGGCTGGCAGTGCTGCCGGGCGGCCTGGTAGGCTCTGTGCAGCTCACGCACGTCCAGGGCCCAGCAGTTGTCCTCATCCAGGTAGTAGTTGACCTGCACTGCGTCCATCTCCGCAATGGCGGCGGAGTAGAGTGGGTACTGCGGAATGGGGATCATCACGCCTGTACGTGTGCTACCCTGGCCCGACACCAGGAGGCGCAGGATACTCTGGGGAAACCAGAAATAAAATGCTCAACAGAAACACAGACAGACAGGTGTCTCCACAAATGAGTCCCTTCCCGACTAGTTTATTACTGTCTCCAAAGTCTAGAAATTCTAGAAACAGTGTATGCGTACTCAGGGAAACTCTTAAATTTGTTTGGGTTTAATGGACAACATGTGCACTGGCTGGGTGGTGGTTCTTACAGGACCACCGCTGTCCTACAGGTCCGACTACAGGCTGGAACGGAGGGCAACAGACGTGGTGGCTTCACATCGGGACTTTAAAAACGCTCAGGACACGTGGAGCTGACTGGACCCTCAGGTCAAACCTAACCTGCTAACACAACCTGTGACTACACATACCACAATGCCATCACTGGCCCCCGTTGTGAGGAAAATGTTGTCCCAGTGAGCAGGCACCCCCTGGTCTCTCTGCTCAATGTAAGCAGCGATGTCCTGGCGGATGCAGTCCACCCCTTGACTCGCACTGTACGACCCTGACAGTAAAGGACAAAGGACATATGAGCACAAAGGGAAAGACAGAGAACTAGACCAGCCCTGGTGCACAAAACATCCTCTTACATGCTCACAGCAAACACAGGCATGCAGAAACGCATGGAGACACGCACCAATGCTTTGTCCTCCGCAGCCCCGCAGGATACGCTGTGCTCTCCACTTCGCATCCTCAGGGAAACTGGGACTGTCGAGCAGCTCAGGGAAGGTGCAGAGAGCCACCACCTGCAGAACATTACAGTTAAGAGTTCTCCTCTACTGAACACACACCACCTGCAGAACATTACAGTTAAGAGTTCTCCTCTACTGAACACACACCACCTGCAGAACATTACAGTTAAGAGTTCTCCTCTACTGAACACACACCACCTGCAAAACATTACAGTTGGAGTTCTACACTACTGAACACATACCACCTGCAGAACATTACGGTTGGAGTTCTATACTACTGAACACACACACCCACACAAGGTTAGGGTTTTCATAAATCACGAAATACACACAATCTCCAGAGGGTTATGGTTCACCACTACTGAACACCACACACACACTCTCCAGTACTGAAAACACATATCACACACAGCTACTCCAGTACAGATAGGTTGTACATATTTATCAAAATGTTTTAAAAGCTCAGTTAGACTCTTGGCTTGATGAGGTCGTCTAGATGAGCGTCAACATAAAGCAGTCAGCACAACACGTGAGCCTCCTCCCAGTGACACCAGGAACACGTGAGCCTCCTCCCAGTGACACCAGGAACACGTGAGCCTCCTCCCAGTGACACCAGGAACACGTGAGCCTCCTCCCAGTGACACCAGGACAGATATGACCGATGTCTTCAGCTCCATCACAAGTTGGTTATCAGTTTACATCAAAACACTGCTCTCAATTTACTGGGCACTGGGAGAACGCATACATGTGTTTGTTAGGGTTGCACACTGTGTGTGTGTAGGTTTAGAGAACATGCTGACCAAATGGACGACCAAACATTTAGCCCAATCAACAATCTTTTAATAGAGACAATTTTGCCTGCCAATCTCCAAGCCCATTCCGTACTTTACCACATAACAATCCAGGTGCTAGTAAGGATCCCTTCATTCACACACACACTAATGTCAGACTTCTGGTTGGAGTTACTCCATTCTATGTCACATTCAATCAGCCAGCTAATTGCATCCTGTTTAGTGCACAACACCTCCAAACAGACAGGTGTTTGGTTGAGAACACGTCTAAACACCTACCTGTCTGTGTAGAGGGGTTTTGAATCAAACACGGCCCTGCTGAGCCTCTCACCTGTCTGAGGAATGTAATTGGCTGCTGTCCCATAGCATGGGCATCCCCAATGTTGGCTTTGATGACCTCCGTGAAGGGCTTCTGACCCCCCTGTCATAACACACACAGAGGGAGAAAAGTTTCAATATGCGGACCCAAGTTAGGGTGCTACTGCTTACGCTTACATAAATACTGCTGTGCTGACAACATGAGCTATGCCCAAATTACTGACCACATGCAAAGGGTCAACTTACACTGCATATAAAGCCAAGCACAACAGTCATGGCTGCATACACAACATGGAGTGGAATAGACACTGGGACACTGGGTCATGCTAGCGTCAATTAACATTCAAACCATCCAAATCTTAAACTGGGTTAACAGCCTCAGTATGTTTATAGTTAGACTAATGTGCTTCAAGCAGATCAACAAACTTCATTTAGATCATAGACCACCACGTACTACCAGAGAGGCCGGACACACCCTGGCATTTGAGGACTCTGCAGGTTTAGGCTATTTGAGAGATAGCTATTGATTTCTCCACACAATGAAAGATTTTAGCTCAGATTTTAAAAGTAAAATGTGATGTTCTACAAGGGTCAGGTTCTGGTCCCCTTATAAAAATCAAAATTCCTTCATCGTCACTGTAACGTGTACCACACACACACACACACACACACACACACACACACACACACACACACACACACAGCCAGAGATATTAAATTGTAGTGAAGTACAGTTTCCAGAGAAAGAGGATGTTTCACATATGCTTCACAGCTGATAAATGACCTCTGACCTCAACTTCCTGTTTCTCTGGAAGCTCTGTACTCTCTCTCCCTCACACTATACACATGTCTATACACCTGACCCAGTACACTGCAGTTACTTACCTGGAATCTTCTCTCCTATGACTCACTCATGTAAATTACATAATGTGATGCTTCCAACCTCTTATCCTCCCCTAATTACACAATACTGATAGGACTTTCATCTGATGAGGAAAGTGACTGCCCCGCACCTTTTCCATCAAGAAAAAAGCTTCAATGGAAGCTCGTACTTGTACAGAATGCAGCAGCCCATATTTACAAGAGCTAGGCAGTTTTCAACACATCAGTCCTTCAGCCCTCCACCGGTGCCCAATGAAATTCTGAAATTATTTTAAAATTATCTTGTTGATTCATCAAGTGCTAAATGGCCCCACAGCAGCTGTTATAGCACGACTTCACTGAGCAACAGGACTCTAATCCACACTCAGTTCCCTAATCCAGACTAAAGCCTTCACTCATTTACCTACCCGAGGGTGACAAACGTGCACGGGATGACGGTAAAGCTTTTTGGGACGACAATGTTACATTATAATCGTATCTGTAAATTATATGAAGCAGCAGTTAAATAAACAAGGACGCCTTTGGCGAATCACCATGTCCGCTTCAAAGATCACATGGTAAGAGGGCCAGACCTTGGGTTTAAACTCTCACCAAACCCAAACCTAAGCATTTAGTAAACGTTAGTCTAGAAAATAATATGAATACAACGCATACAATTTAGAAAACGGGTGTGCGCATCCTAAATGGGTGCACGTGGGTACTGTTGTACTGCACGGACGGGTCGAACCGGCGCAGCAACGACGCCCTTGACCACGCCCACTTCAACCTGTAACCACGCCCACTTCAGGATCTCTTTTTGCTTTTTAAACAGGCTAATGAAACCGGTGGTTTGCTCGGTTAACTACATACCCATCAATACAGCAACACAATCACAATCAGAGTATTAGCCCAGATTAAATGTGTGCGCGTCCTCACCTCCTGCAGGTACTTCTCGATCTCGCCGGCCTTCAGGACGATGGGTCCCCGGACCGCGTACTCCACGCCCTTCACCTGCGGGTTCAGCGTCTCCATCGTCAGGGTCTTCTCTCTCGTCCTCCCGGCCGACGGCGCGCTGGCTTCGGCGGTGCTGTACCGCTTCAGTCCGTATGGACCGTCTGCAGACGGGGCTTGAGATTTGCGCCTTACACCCGCACGACATGCTGTCTTCTTCGGCGAGGTCTTGGCGGAGGTCCGCGATATCGCCGGACACTGATCAAACGCCCCGGAGATCAACGAGCGGTTGGCCAGCGACTGTAGTCTGTGCATATCCGAACCCGGACGAGACGAGACGAGTTACCCGGTGAACACTCCTCAAAGCAGCGTGCACAGAGGAATAATCTATCCAGATGAGAGGCAGACTGGAGATTAAAGGTCTGGGTTTGGCGCTAGTACTGGAGATTAAAGGTCTGGGTTTGGCACTAGTACTGGAGATTAAAGGTCTGGGTTTGGCACTAGTACTGGAGATTAAAGGTCTGGGTTTGGCGCTAGTATATAAGCATGATGTTGGACTTCCTAACCAGCTCTTACAACACACCCGCCAACCTTCCTTTCATAAGCGCACCACAAGCGTGTACATTGTCGCATGGGTTGATGGGTATTGTAGTAATCATCGTGTGGTAATACCATTCTGATCCAGTACTTCAGTGTCGGAAGAACTACAAACCCCACGGGAAGTGTGACTCCGGTGCGAGGGGTTCGTAGGCGCTGTGTGTTCATAGCGTCACACCCGCACGGTGTTTCATCAGCTGTGGCTGAACAGATGACACGGCGGAGCGAGTCTATAATTATGCCAGTTCATATTTTTACATAATAAAAGTGTCATCAAGAGTGTTGTCTTAACATTTTGGACAAGAATACGAAGCAGGTCTGTGTGTTTTCTAAATTTAAACAATCTGGTTGGCTGAGTATATTCGACGACAAAGCAGTTCAGTCAAATGAATTGTTTAATGCCAATAGTGCAGTTAGCAATCATTTGCGTAGCCCGCATATAGCCAAGCAAATACCGGGGAAACTCTGCCATCTTGCGTACAAATAGGGTCATGACATGCGTCAGATAATTATTATGATTTTGATACTCTTGTAGTTTAACATCTTAAAGCAACACTGTACACGTGTGTTGACTTTCGTGGGAACTTCACGGCAGGCTTATGCTGTACCGCACAGAATTTCGTGTTACAATGTACGTTCACAAAGTTTTCATTCATTCAGTCGGTCAGTCATTTTATTAGTTGGGCCTATTTAATGGTTTGGCATGGAAAGTGCAAGTCAGCAAACCTATTCATATAGGGAGTTTTTCCTTGCCACTGTCGCCTTTGGCTTGCTCATTAGGGATCTGGACCCATACGATTGTAAAGCTGCTTTGTGACAACATGTGTTGTAAAAAGCACTATATAAATAAATTTGACTTTGACTTTGTCAAGGTTTGCAGAGATTTTTTTTCTGATTTAGTGTTCTCCTGATTCCAGATGGAATTTTATTAATCATAAAGGTTTATAACAGGCATAGTTATTAGTCCACTGCCTTTAAGGGATAAAATAGAATGGACTACAATAATTGTAGCCAGTACTGGAAAGCTAATAACAGAATTGGTTGCCATGGTCATGCATTCTGGGACAGCCTTATGTAAATAAATTAAAACCAAAATGGGATGGTTGTTTGAATCCACTATCACCTAAACTCTGAAAACATCTCTGAACTCCCTCAGGTATCATGTGATGTTTTATCATGGTCGTTATTTCTGTAACTGCTAGGCTATCCCAGTGTGTCTGGAAGTGACAGGCAGAAGACATCAAACATTTTTCATGTCACCCCTGCTGGATATGACAGCTCATACATTCACTCCTTTTTTATTGTTTTGTGATGTTTGCAAATGAACCAAGGTTTTACCCTCTGGCTTCATTAAATATTTGTACATTTGAAAAAAAAGCACATTTTCATGTGAAAAGCTGAAGATCTGAATCACCACAGGTCAACACTGGTTGCCTTGGGAACAGCCTCATGTAACATTTTGATGGGTTGCTCTGGCTGGTTTTGTGATCCATGCAACAATATGGATGGCTTTAATTTCATAGTACATCTAAAGATAAAGATGGCGTCCATTAATTATGAACTTGCTGTCTTGCCCTGAATTTGTAAAAGGGCTTTTAGCTGTTGTTTCTTCAGAAAGAGCTTTGAGTTGTTGTTTCTGTAGAAAGAGCTTTGGACTGGTGTTTCTACAGAAAGACGCCATCCATCAGGGAGCAGGAACATGTTTTTAAAGATTGTTTCTGGGGAGGGGGAGGCCCAGACGCCCTCCGCTTGTGCTGCAACATTAAGTGCATTTGTATGAGTCAGATTGACCGGTTATAGATTTGATACAGCTTTACAAAGTTCGAAAATTCCAAATGAATTATCAATAATAATAACGTACAACGCAAAGTATGCAAATTCTACTTACAAAATATTTTATAGTATAAAAAAAGCAGGTGAAGAATTTTGAGATAATAAAAGAAAGTCTTTCATAACTATTGTGTGGCCGTCATCACTCAAAAGAACAGGCTGACTACACACTGTCTTACAATAGCATTTTGTCTCCGTGCTCTTTCGGTTTACAAAATCATTGTATTCACAGTGCAAGCACAAGTGCTCTTAACTGATACGTTTGTTTCTGAGGCCAGTGAGAGTATTCGCTCCTCACTGAGGAACAGTGTGGCAGTGTGTGCTAGGTAACCCTAGCAAAGAACTTTGGTTTTAAAAAAATAAAGATTACAAACACACGTCTACATAAATGTAGAAACAAACTGAATTCCCATCGTAAACAGTGGTCTAATTTGAGTGTAGTATGATCACTCCTTCATAAATATTTGACCTGGTATTACTTGTTTATCAGCTGCAAAGGAGCTGTGAGACGTACTTGGCTTATTGTTCCTGTGACCACGTGACACTAGTGCCATCTAACGCATGCTCAGTGTAGGTGGCACAGATAGAGGAAACATTAACACAATATTCATCGTTCACTGTATGTTTTTTTATCCCAGTGCTGGTATTTTATCGCGCATGTGCGCTATGATAATGTAAAAGCAACAAACGCATTGAGGATCTTTCTTCAATCACCCCGGCGCTTGGAGAGGGCTGCGGTGGGCTTGTGTTAGTTTTGCGCACCGATGTGTTTCAGAGCTCTGCGGAAACATCATCTGCACTTCTTGTAGACTGTAGTAGTAGTTAGAGTAGGACTGGAGTAGTTAGAGTAGACTGGAGTAGGACCGGAGTAGTTGGAGTAGGACTGGAGTAGTTAGGGTCTTGCTTGGGTTGAAAGAAATACAGCGGGGCTCAAGACATACTAGTTCTTCCATCGCGTAAGACTTTTAAATATGTCTACAAATAAAGTCAAGAAAGTAAAAATGGCCACCAAATCCTGTCCAGAATGTGACCAACAGGTGAGATTTTAAAATTATCTGAATATAACGAATGTTTAGAGGAACTTGTGAATACTGAAGTTAATAAATTGTGCTTCATTAGACTGGGTCGTGTGGGCTTGCGAAGTTCATCGGTAAATGTTTGTAACATTGCTGGTTTCCAGGATGTAACCTACTGTTTGATAATAAATATTCATCCATTATGTCAGGCATCGAGATCTTTAGGCTATGTCGGCCTTCAGTGTTATTGGATGGGTTTCATTTACAGTCGGTCTGTGTATAAGCCATTTGCTCACGTTATGGGTTGGTTCTGTACTGCAAATATCAAATATTTTAAGGATTTGTGCAGATTGTTGGCGAAATACAACTTGATAGCAGACATGTAGCCTTTTGAAAACTGCTTTATATCTTCAGCTTTTTCGGCGTAATTCTGCTCGACTGTACTATTATCGACTGTACTATTATCGACTGTACTATTCGATGAAGGACCACAGGACGGTTTGTCATTTTCAAGTCATTTTATAACCATTTCTCATTGTAAACGATGGTAATATTTCGCCCACGTAAGATCAGGTTTGTTTCCTGTGAATCCAGTCTAGGGTTATTTTGCGCTATAATATGAAAACACTGCTAACGTGTACTTTGTAGTTTCTGTTCGCGAAGGACACATTATTGGATTTACAGCACGCAACGCGGATATCGTGTTCTCACTGTTTACTGAGACTCTGTATAGTTTTCATTTCCAGTGTTAACGCAACATAATTTCACTAACCGTAAACGCTAAAGGCGCAATATTGTACACGTGTGCTAGAAGTTTTAAGACGTTGCTTTTTCAGTGACGTGCGCTGCATCTGAGCGTCTTCTAACCCTCATTCCTATCTCTCTCTCCTTTAATCAGATCTGAATGTGTTATAACCCTCACTCCTCCTGTGTCTATCTCCTTTATCCAGATCTGAACGGGTTATAACCCTCATTCCTGTGTGTCTCTCCTTTAATCAGATCCCCGTGGCTTGCAAGTCCTGTCCTTGTGGTTATGTCTTCATCAGCCGAAAGCTTCTGAATGCGAAGCTGAATGAGAGATCTGCTGTAATAGGTAAAGGACATGTCCACGTTAGGAAGGCCAATGATCTGACAGATGCAAATGGCGAGACTATGTCTGCCATTTTGTTTTAGTATTTTTGGGCTGTTCTAAAAATGTTGTAGAACTTTGACCACATCACAGTAACCACATTCAGCAGTTTTACTTTGAAATGTAGACCTACAGTGAAATCTACAGTGAAAAAACAGAAATGTCAAAAGAACAATTGTGTGAGCTGAAATGGTTAACTTACTCTGAATTGTAATTACACAGATGAAGGTGAATGTCCTTGAAACACCTCTAGGGTGTTTAAGTCTTATAAGTGCACATTTTAAGAACTATTGTACTTTGCGATTCAAGCGTTAATTTAATAAATGTGGTTCTGTCCCACCATATTAGTTCTCCATTTCAGCGAGCATGGCCACAGTTGGGTAGAAGCACTCTCCATCAGATGCAGAGTTTCAGGTAGTGACGTCTGTGCAGTGGTGTGTACTGTGTAGGGAAATCAAGTCAGCAGGATAACGGACGCTCAGTGTACCGAGAGTTAGCAGAGCAGCAGTAGCTAAATCTCCTGTTTGCTTGAGTGAGAAGCTTTGCATGGACTGGGGGATGGGTTTACTAATCCCTGTCTGAAAAGCTTACTCCTGTACCATTCCTGCTGCCATATCGGATACCATTTAATGTTTGGAAGCCTCATCAACTTAAGAACAAGGTGATCTTAAATTTGTCTTTATTACGTGGTTGCTTGAGTGAGAATAACATTTGGTTTTGTTTAGCAGACTTGTAAGAGGCTTGATTTGAGATGGGCATGCTTTAAGTGCAATTCAATATACCCTTCGATGTGTATGTTATGAGATATGTGTGTCATGAGGGTAACCTACTTTTGAATGAGTGTGTTGATCTGAGTGAGATTACAGAGTAGGTGTGTGGGAACCCTGAGAGAATGTTACAGTGACAGATTCTCTTCCTATGTATCTTCAGTAAGGGCTGTTGCACTGAACAGCGAGTCCGTTTTTATACAGTATATTTTTGCAGTGTTCAGTTTGCTCTGACAGCATATTTTTGGTATTGTATCATTTATCTCCTGGCTGTGCTGCTTGGCTCCGAGTTATGACTGGAATGCTTAACACAGACACTCTTTGTGTGGGTGCTGTAAATCTGCTAAACTACATAATAAATTATCTAATTTATGACTGGTATTGAAGTCCATAAAGCTCCTCTCAAAAACAGTTGTGCTCATTAATAAACAAGATTGTGGTTCACACATTTGTGATTGGGTGAACTTGCTTATTGCTCTAGATTATTTGTTTGTTTATTTATTTATTTGGAAACTAAGTGATTCATGTAGACTTTGCCCTTTTAAATAATGTTTACTACCTCTTCTCCAAGCGAATGGACTTTTTCTTATGAGGTCATTGCTCACACAGCTAAGAATAATGTAACGGGGTTTTGAAATAGGTCAGGCTTGTATCTAGGCTGTCCAGTCCAGGTTCTGGAGGGTAGGCTAAAGAATATATAGGATATATATATATTTAGTTCAAACCTTTATTTATCTGTAACAGTACACAATTACATGAAGAATTAAGAGAGCAGTATAAAATTTGGTGAGGTCTCCGCCCAATTAAGCATTCCTGAACTAATGTGCTATCCTAATGAACCACAAAATAATGAGGGGGAGGGATCAGAGGGGGGGGGGGTGTAGAGGGGAGGAGCTGTGGGGAGGGGAGGAGGGCAGAATCACAAAAAGGGGAAAACATCTTGTAGTATGACTAGAAAATATGGACCTAATCAGATGTGATGTGCACAAATTAGTTCTTGCTTACCGAGGGAGTAAAGTTTAAGGTGGAGGTGTGTAAAGGTGTTGTACTTGTTATGGTGGACGTGCTTTGAGGTGGTTTTTTTTTTTTTTTTTTGGTAGCAAATATTTCATCAGACTGGGGCAAAACTTGACAAAATGTAGTGGTGTGTTTTAAAACCTGCTGCTCTGACGAGCTGCAGTCTCATGGGATAATGCTTTCTGCTCAGGAGTCTAAGCCCAGGCGCTGAGCTGCCGATGTCTGTCCCGGTGAAGGCTCAGTGCGAGGATGAAGTGCACCTTTAAATATCCTCGCTCCAAGCACTGCAGCTCTTCTGCAGTAGTGAGGAGTCTCAGTCCTGATGAGAACACTCTTTAGATATGTGTGTGTGCACAGTAGACTAGGAGAAGGCTAGCTGATGTTCTCTTAAACACTGTCATATTCCATTTTAGTGTAATATTTGCACTTTCATTGCAGATGTCTCATTCAAGCTTATTTACCTTTAGACAAACTGGATGCAAAAAGAAGACGAACAGAGAGAATACGAAGGGAGAAAATCAACTTGACGTCAACCAATGATATGGAGAATAGGAGGCGGTCCCGCTCCAACAGCCAATCAGACCCCATCCGGAGAGGGCGGGGCAGACCAAAAACTGTTGGACTGAAGAAGCAAGAGGAGGAGAAAGGTGAATGTCATACTGGTGTGGACGGACGTGTCTGTCATATAAAAATTATAGGGTTAGGGTAATATATGTGTATAGATATAATATGCACACAATTACAAAAGTGTCTCTTCAAAGATGTGATAGGTCCTTGACATTTTCAGTGGAAAGATTACTAACCAGTTTAATTCTTTTCTTTATAGAGCTTAAGGAAACATATTTGTACTGTGAATGTTTGCACAGATATTTTCAGGGCCATAGTTTCATTATGGCTGTCTTTGCAGCCATTTTAATACTGAATCTTTCATTACTTCCATCAGTGAGCCTTCTCTAGAGACGATGCCTTCTCTAGAGATGACTCCTTCTTTCAGAAGCTGTTCACATTGCAGTCATTCTTCCCTTTCTGAATCATTCATGCAGAGTCTATTGTTTTCCACATCTAATTTCTCTAAAATGACTCGACTGTGCTGTTATGGGGCCTCTGCTCTAGGGAGTGGGTTACGAATCTCTAGAGCAGCGTTTCTCAACTGGGGTGCCGTCTGTCTTCATCGGGGGTGCCGTCAAAATATTCTGATGTGAAATAAAAAACTATAGTTTTAAAAATTGAAGTTATTATACGCTTTAAAAATCATTAAAGTTTGCCACCCCCCCCCCCCCCCCCCCCCCCCCATTATAAACTGGGGTGCCTTAAAATTTTGCATGCATATAAAGGGTGCCACAACTGAAAAAAGGTTGAGAAACACTGCTCTAGATGATGGAGATTCAAAGAGGTTTTCTAATTTCACACTCGGGACTATTGACTTTGAACTCACGCCCCCTGCTTTTTGGGCTGTATCCTTATTAAATTCTTCACTGCAGTCCAGCTGCCACAGGGCAACACAGAGTTACTCTGCTCACTCCCAACTACAGCGCTACCTACACGGTTCTCCACACACTCCACCTACAGAGGCCTTTTTCATTTCAATTTTTTTTTTTGGCAGATGTTTGTGTGTGTGGCTGTTTGTGGTTTTGAGGTTTTAAATTCTTCCTCATTCCTTGTTTTCCTGATTATTGTTTGTTTCTTCCAGAAAAACAGGAAAAGGAGGTTGATATTTATGCCAGCCTATCAGACGAGAGAGCGTTTGTGTTTTCTGTGGCCTTGGCTGAGATCAACCGAAAGATCCTTGGCCAGAGGCTCATCCTGTAGGGGGCGGGGCCATGAGGACAGGCCAAAATCAAGACCTTTGTGTCAGTGAGAATAAGGGGTGGGATGAAGAGCCTCTCTGACAGGACCACCTGTTGCCCCCTACTGGCAAGTGTTTTGTGGAGTCACACTGCAGGAAATTCACCTCTACTGAGCACATGAAGTTGGGCAGCCCTGACTATTATTGTCAGCAGAACGAGACCTTGACTGTGGACACTGTAGATTTAGCCCCGTCTATTTATCTTCAAATCTGATTTTATGAAATGTTTTTTTTTCTTCGTGTTTTTCACTCTTAACTAAATTGTGATTATTGCAATGAGAAATGTTCTCGTTCACACTCACTTCAGTGACCCAGATGTATACCACAGGAGGATCACATGTGAGACTGGAAGGTCAGGATGCCTGTGGGAACTCCTTAAAGAGGATCGGGTTTAAAAAACTGCAGGACTCTCAAGTGATCTTTAGAATGCTGTCAAGGGTCAGAGGTCAATCATTTCTTAAACGGTACTGAGTCTACCAACCAAGTATCCAGTCCAAGAGTTTCTAGGAACATGGAGTTTGGTTAATGTGAAGGTTTGGATTAAAGCCCTTACATAGCTAAGATGGCTGGTACTGTATCTGTTAGTATAAGCTGGTCTACAACATTGTGGTCTTTATGATTTTATATTAGTTTTACATTTGTGACTTTTTGTTAATGCATCACTGAAAGGGGAGGAGCTTCTGAAAGTAAAGCCTGGTTAGTTCTTATTTATTATGAGTCTGCTGCCCTAATTTAAGTGTATGTACCCTGTTTTTTTTTTATTGGTTTTTGTTTCACAAATTGTAAAAGTATACATGTATTATAATACTGCAGTATATTAAATGATGAACTATTCTGGAAGTTTAGCTCCTGTGTTTTAAAGCAGATGTTATCAACCCACCTTCCCACTCCACCCTCATCTCCACCCTTCTCACATCTCCACCCTTCTCACATCTCCACCCTTCTCACATCTCCACCCTCCACTCCACCCTTCTCACATCTCCACCCTTCTCACATCTCCACCCTCCACTCCACCCTTCTCACATCTCCACCCTCCTCTGTTGAGCTCATGTTTCATTTCTTGCAGGCTTTTAAAGCTGAATCGGGTCCGCTTCCTTTTCTGATTCACTTCTGCAAAAATGTAAATTTTCTGTGAAAACACAAAAGACTGTTATAACTGGAATCTGAACTAACTTCTTGTTATTGCCACTACCTTAATACACACCAGATAAACACTGTCATAGTGACGTACTGAGCATAAAGTTGTCATGTGTTGCATATATTTCTGTTTTTTGTCAAAGTTTTATTGATCACATCACTTTTAAAGAACAGTACGCGTATAGAGTTTGCAGGCAAGCACACTTTAGACAGTTCAGCTGTGAAGTCACCTTTAAGTGAAGGTGGATAAATGTGGACCACTTACAGAACAGCAACATTGTGGTGGGCAGCTGAAATGAAGCTAATGGCATGCTTCATCTGGAATCTAGCTAGGCATTCCAACAAAAAAAAAAAAGTTTAGTTATTTAAAAATGCAAGTGACTCAGACACCTGAATCTCTGAGACAGCTGTTCCTATTTCTACATCTCCATTGCCAAGCAACCACATCTCGACTAGCTCCAGCTTAAGAGGCTCTTACATTAGTCATCAGCTCAGTTGACACCTTAAACCCTAACACTCACCCTAGCCCAAACCCTAACACTCACCCTATCCCTAACAATCACCCTAACCCTACCCCTAACCCTAAGAAAGGTGTGCTAACCTTAACAATCAGGAACATTTAGGAGTTTCAACAATTTCCAAATACCGAACATCTTAAATATATGGTAGTTTGAAATGAAATGAAATGTGCCATATTTTGTCAATTGTGATTTTTTTACACCCCAATCGAAATTTGTCCTCCGCTTTTAACCCATCTGTGCAGTCAGAACACACACACACACTAGTGATTACTAGGGGGCTGTGGATCACACGTGCCCAGAGCGGTGGGCAGCCCTAGCCCGGCGCCCGGGGAGCAGTTGGGGTTAGGTGCCTTGCTCAAGGACACCTCAGTCATGGTAGTTGATATTAAGGTATTTTTTGTGCGCTCTGAAAATGCCACTGTTCTGTTTCTGATCATCAGTGACGCACATCCTGTAACACATTTTTATACAGGCCTTATGCATTGACCCTTAGGGAACTGGCGTGTAGCCCAAGATGAATTTGGACATGCGAAGCAAGCCAGCACTTTGAGCAGTTACATATCTTTTCCACTAGCTGAGTGAGCCCTAGTGTCTTATATTCTAATACAGTAAGGGTAGGAGGGAGAGCAGGAGGCTTTAAAGTGGTATCAGGAATGTAATCATCAGTTACTAACACCATTGTAGCTTAACTGTGAATTGTGTATAATAGGAATAGATAGGATATGCCAGAGACAGAATGCATGTAGTGAGAATGGTTGTTGTTCTGTTTGTGATGAGTTGTGCCTAAGAGAGAGATTCTTAATTTGAATTTGGCTGTTGTCTTAAAAAACAGCAGTTGCTTTGTAAAAAACTTCCTTTGGCCACACCCAGTTGTTCTAACAACCTGGACATTACATTTATATTTATGGCATTTAGCAGATGCTCTTATCCAGAGCGACTTATAAAGTGCTTTGCATCTGATCACACAATTCATCCTAGGTAATAGTATGAATAGGCCAGAATTCAAGACCCCCTTGAGTCAGAGTACTACTAAACTACAGGAGTCAATGTCATTACCTAGTGGACATACCCTTATGTTTCCCCACACTGTGAATTAACGTCTTCTGAAATTATCGGGGGACTCCTAAACTCATCAGGCTCCTGAGGTCTAGGACATGGCTGAAAAATCTCAACCCTGACTGTGAAACATGGTGTTCGTCGACAGGGTTGCAACTACATACTTTCTGAGGTGTATGCAAACATACTATCGGCGCCCCCACACTCCACCCCCACCCCCACCAACTCGGCAAATAATTTTCCGGCATCGATTTGGTGCCCCCTCTAGTGCAGCGCATACGCTGCATACCCCCTTTTTGCACCACTGTTCGTCGAAGGCTGGTGAGGACAGGAGATTTCTTCTGGACTGGTGGTGGGGTGTACTCTGGTTCTTCTGGACTCGTGTTGACGTGTCCTCTGGTCTTTATGGACTGGTGGTGGGGTGTCCCCTGAATGAACAGCAGGCTCTCTCTGGCTCTAGGACCTAATGAGAGAATCAAAAAGACACACAGATTCCAGTTTCCTCCTTGGTTTGAGGAAATGGAGATGCTATATAATGACTCACAGCAGGGCAAAAATGTCCTCCTCTAAGTCCTCTGTATGTTCTGATATAATTATGACTAATGTTTGTTTGTTTGCTCATTGATTTATTTATATTTTTATCCCTGACCCTAATCCTAACACCCTGAAGGGTGATTTCTATATTGTCTGAAATTAGATGCTTTCTTCTATCTTGTGTGATTGTTAAAAATGTCATAATGATGTGATATATATATTTTAAAATGAAAAACATATTCTGTGTGCAGCTGGCTGTAGGCATTTGTTCCATCTCTGCTGAGGTTCATCTGTTCAAATGATCATCTGTTTCTGTATATAGTCTGTATTTCTTTACCACTTCTCAGGTCATCCCGGAAGCAGGATTGTTTTGAAGGAAAGGCCCCTGAATGAGTGGTGTTATAGAGCAGCGTTTCTCAACCAGGGTGCCGTCAAAATATTCTGATGTGAAATAAAAAACTATAGTTTTAAAAATTGAAGTTATTATACGCTTTAAAAATCATTAAAATTTATTTCATATGACCAGATCTCTCAAGTTTGGTGGGCGTGAGCTTTTTTTCAGGCGGGTTGGATGGGAATCTGTCGCGATGGTTAGTGTACCGGCTGTGTGTTGTGTGTGTGTGTGTGTGGTTAGGGAGCGGGCTGGCTAAAGTCTACCAAGCAACAGCGCGATCTATATTCTGATTGGTTCAACCTGTTATAATATACAACCGATGGATTGGCTGAATATGCTGCGGTGTGCGGCGATTATATTATTAATTAATTAATTAATTAATTAATTAATTAATTAAATATAATAATAATAATAATAATATTCAAGCGTGAGAAATTCCATGTGTGGCATAGTTGCAGAGAGTATGTTTTCAGGGTTGCCAACTCTCACGCATTGAGCGTGAGACACACGCATTTGACCGTCTTCACACGCTGTCATGCCACACTTCCGATATCTCACGCCAAAAAAAAAATCTAGTTTATTTACCTCTGATCCATATCTATGATTCAATGAGTTACTAGTTCGCTTTGGCGCCAAACACCGGCGATATAATACTTAATTTGTGTCCATTTTACGTTCGCCACTCCCCCCGTCAACAATTTACACTCGCCACCTCCTCCAGGTTCAAATCTCAATCCAAGCGATCTTCAAAACTTGGCAAGCCTGTGTTTTTAGGGCATTGTAAACTGGGGTGAAACACTGTTATAGAGCACTGTCATCTTAATTCTGTTTATAAAATCATTTCTGATTTGGAATCAACACATTTCTGAATTTTGAATTAACACAAAACTCTGGTAAACGGTCAAAATATTTGCACTGATTTTAAGCACTAGATGGCAGCAAAGTCACATTTCTTATATCTGCGTTTTTTAGGCATTGATATACAGGGGTTGGACAATGAAACTGAAACACCTGGTTTTAGACCACAATAATATATTAGACAAAGTGAAATTTATTTATATAGTGCTTTTTACAACACATGTTGTCACAAAGCAGTTTTACAATCATATGGGTCCAGATCAGCATCAGTTCTGGACTGCTTTGCTTGGGGGGGGGGGGGGCAGTTAAACATAATGAGGGGGCATGTTGATAGTCATGTTTTTGAAGCCAGAAATATATTCAAGGCTTGATTTGTGCATGAATAATGACAGCCAAACTATTGATACTGGCTTAAAGTGATGCATTAGGTAAAGAAATAAAAATGCATGTTTTCGAACTTAAACTTAAAACCCAATGATTAAAAAATACATGTTGATTATGTAAATGGAGAAAAAAGATTATCTAATTGTATTTAATTTCAATATGCCCCCTTAATTAAATTGCCATTACTAATAGAACAACTCTATTTCTTGAAAGGCTTTAATACAAATTTAAGTCAAAGCTGACAAATGTACCTATACAGAGACTGAGAATATTCAAACGTGGAAATAGGAATGAGTGAGAATATTTATATTATTAGGAAATTTAAATATAAAGAAAACTAAAGAATACAAATTCTGTAAAAAAAAAAAAAAAAAAGTGTATAACAATATAACCATACTGGCTGTGATGGCGAAGAATCTTAAACCATGAGTCGCCACAGCTTGCGCGGGGGAAAGAGCAGTCAGCTAAAGCTAGGTTTAAGCCTGGTTAACACATCAAAGCTGTTTCTGACAGCTGACTGGTTTATACTTGACGCGGCGTGAGGGTCTGCGCGGCGAAAATGACGTAATTGCGGTGGCTCTGCCCGTGCGTGAGAGCCTCGCGCGCTGTCGATTCGCGAGGTCGAGCACCTCTCGAATTTTGTAACTTCGTGCGCGCCGCGCCTCAGCACAATGAACAAAGTCATGTTTGCAGGGTTCATACATCTTTACAAGGTGGAATTAAAGCACTTGTACGTCACTTTCAAGGTCTATTTCAATATTTCCCAGCAAGTTAAACGCAATTAAATTAAATATTTATACATATACTCGAAATAATTTGCGTTTCTATCACATTTTCAAAACGCCCAATCTTAACGTCTTCACATTCTCTCATGTTTTGTCCTAGAATTACAAGAGGTTCGTATTTGTTAATGTAATACAAGAGAACTGTTCAGTCAGATAGCTATTTGTTGTGAAATGAAGTAGTTAAAATTTTAGCCTAAGTTCCAGCACTTTTCAAATCTGAAACAAAGCAACATTAAAATTCGTCAGGTAAATGTTACTTTCCTTGTTTTTTCTTTATACTACCACATATTGTTTCGGACAAAACTGCAAAGAATGTGACGCTGCAAGTTTTTAAATGCTTCAGCTGTTCGTGCAGATTTATTAAGAGAACCAAGTTAGCCTAACCACTAACGGCTAATAAAATAATTTAAGCAACACCTAAGAGGTAAGTAACATCAAAGCAATGAAAAACAGTTAAGCAAATATTACCATGTGAAAGTCAGTTTAAATTCAGAAGATTGTTTACCAGTATACCTTTTCACCTTTCGCTCACACTAACAGAACATATACTACGGAACTGAACTGTTTGGGGCAGTCTGCCGATTTTATATGACTCAAAGAGCCAATCAGGAAAAAGCAAGAAAATATCTTCAGGCTGTAATGCAAAATGCATTTTTGTGATTGGTTCAGAGATAATCTTAAAAATAGCTGTTGCTTGCATTGTGCTTGGGGGGGCAAAGACACAATTTGGGGGGGCAATGCCCCCACCAGCCCTGGTCCAGCTCCCTAATGAGCAAGCCAAAGGCGACAGTGGCAAGGAAAAACTCCCCATGAAGGTGGGGATTAGTAAGAAACCTCGGGAGGACCAAGACTCAAAAGGGAACCCATCCTCCATTGGGCGGCCCATAAGCACAAGTCCGTATTTGTGGACAAAAGGTCGTTCTACAATTATAGTTAAGGTTCTTGTTCCTTGGCCAAGTAGTCACAGTCCCTTCAGTGCAGGTGGTGGCCCTCAGGTAGGAGCATCAGCACATCCTCTTGCAGCAATGGCACATCCAACCCTGGCATCAGTACATCCACCAGCAAGTCAGACCATCTCCCAGGTGCTTGTAGGTGCTTGCATGCAATCGTCTTGGGTAGAAGCATGCAAAAAGATAGACAATACAGGTTGAGTGTGTGGACATCAATTTAAACAGCCTTTGATTTAAACATACACAGCTCACGTGCCAGTGATTAGCATGTGGCTCCGGCAGGCTAATCTATAGCAGCATAACTAAAGGGAGAGGTTCAGAGGTGACCACAGTCATGAGGACTCACTGAGACATTGCTTTCCAGTCAAGTCACTGTCACAACTAGAGTGATTCAATGACACAGCTGGATGACAGCATCAACATCTCAGATTACCAGAAATCTCAACGTCTGGGCCCCCCCGAGCCCCACACCTTATAAGGGGAACAATTGCTGAAGGCTTGATTAAATAGGTGAGTCTTAAGTCTAGATTTAAAGATTGGAACTGTGTCAGAATCTTGGAATGGATCTGGAAGGCTATTCCATAATTGAGGGGCTTTAAAGGGGAAAGCTCTGCATCCGGCTGTAGTGTTACAAATCTTTGGAACTAGGAGAAATCCAGAATTTTGGGAGTGCAAAGGGCGAGATGGGTTATAGTAAGCAATGAGTTCACTCAGATATTGTGGGGCAAGACCATTTAATGCCTTATAGGTTAACAGAAGAATTTTAAATTCAATTCAATTTAATCAGAAGCCAGTGTAATGCCAAGAGAGTGGGACTGATATGATCAAAATTTACTCTAGCTGCAGCATTTTGAACAAGTTGTAGCTTCTTAATGGACTGTTTAGAGCTTCCAATTAGAAGACCATTGCAGTAGTACAATCTTGATGAGACAAAAGCATGGACCAGCTTCTCTGCATCAGCTAATGAAAGTAAATGTCTAAGCTTGGCAATATTACGTAAATGGATGTAACATATTGACCAAACGGAGAGGGATCCAACTGTGGAAGTATACAGCTTTTATTTACATAAATCACGTGTACAGAAAATGACAGGTAAAGCACTAGCATCAAGCTTCGTAGCATTAGCATTCTCTTGGGGTGGTCAGGACGGTCCAGGGTCATAATGGGAGAGCAGATTCCAGGAGGTACCGAAGGGCTAGGCAGGAGACGAGATCTGGGGAGTGAGCAAGGGTCAGAACATAGGAGATGTATAAGGTGTATAAGTACAACTGAAAAGGGGCGTGGTGATGAGTGGCAGGTGAGACTGGTTAGGGAAGATCAGATGGCATTTCTTACAAACGACACACGTCAGGCTACATTTGCATCGAGAAATCCAGCATGAAACAGCAGGAAGAAATTATAATATATCAAACAGGTAATGGAAATGCTCAGTATGCGGCATGAGTCGGCAATACTTCGTGACTAGGAAATGGTGGGAAGGTGTATAAGAAAGACTGAAAAGGGGGCATGGTAATGTATGGCAGGTGAGGCTGGTTAGGGAAGATCAGGTGGCATTAGTGACATTGCATACATATGTGTCAAATGAAAGATCCGAATCAATAGTGACACCTAAGCTTTTTGTGGTAGATTAAAGTGTTACTGAAAAACCACCAAGGTAAGGGGAATATCAGCCCAATTGCTTCTAGCAGCTTTAGGCCCAAGAATCAGCACCTCAGTCTTATCGGAGTTTAGTTGAAGAAAATTAGATGCCATCGAGTTTTTAATGTCCTGGACGCAGTTCTCCAGGACATTCCAAATCCGAATGATAGTAGTGATATCATTCGGATTGGAAGATATGTACAACTGAGTATCATCTGCGTTTCAATGGAAGCTAATACCATGCCTACGAATGCTAGTGCCCATTGATAGCATATATAATGAGAATAATATGGGGCCCAGTACAGATCTTTGTTGGACACCATATTTTACCTTGGAACACTCTGAGAATTCGTTATTTACTAGTACAAATTGGTAACGATCTGTCAGGTAGGACCTGAACCAGGAGAGTGCTTGACCTCTTAAGCCAATGAGTGTCTCCAGCCTATTAAGTAGAATATTATGATCAATGGCAGTGGTGCAAAAAGGGGGTATGCAGCGTATGCGACGCATAGGGGCGCTGCACTAGAGGGGGCACCAAATTGATGCCAGAAAATTAGTTACTGAGTTGGTGGGGGTGGGGGGTGGAGTGCGGGGGGCACCGATAGTATGTTTGCATACACCTCAGAAAGTATGTAGTTGCAACCCTGATGGTGTCAAAAGTAGCACTGAGGTCTAACAGTATGAGAAAAGAAATGTGTCCTTTATCAGAGGATAATAAGAGATCATTCAGTACTTTAGTCAGTGCCTTTTTAGTGCTGTGATGGGGTCTAAATCCAGAGTGAAATAACTCTAAGACATGTTCTGGCTGTAAGAAGGAAGAGAGTTGTGAAGAAAATACTTTCTCTAAAATTTGAATATGAATTAGAGATTGGCCTATAGTTGGACAGTTCATGGGGGTTAAGACCAGGTTTTTTTTTATTAGCGGCTTGATGATTAACAATCCTAGATTTTTTTTAATACTATTTCTAAACTTAAAAAAATCAAGCAGGCGCAGAACCTCAGATTCCAGTAAACCTCACTAGTAATGTATTTATAGATTTCTTTGATAATAAAATAGAGAATATTAGACAAAATATAAAACGTTTTATTAGCAGTACAACTGGTATGTCATCTAGTTTGGTCGATATTGATTTAAATTTTACATTGGGAGAAAAGCTTGATGCTTTTCATTCATTCCCACAATCAGAATTAGAGAAAAGAATTTCTTCCTTAAATTGTACTACTTGCACACTAGACTCGGTTCCCTCAAAATTATTAAAAGAGGTATTACCAGTTGTGACTGAACCTCTTCTAACTGTAGTTAACTCATCCATTACAATAGGTCACATGCCCAAATCCTGTAAATTAGTGGTTATTAAACCTCTGATCAAGAAACCAAATCTTGATTTGACTGTGCTATCTAATTATAGACCCATTTCGAACACATCATTTATATCCAAGATCATAGAAAAAGCTGTAGCCCAGCAATTATTCCTATATCTCCATAGGAATCACATATTTGAAAAGTTCCAATCTGGATTTAGGCCCCATCATAGTACTGAAACAGCATTAGTCAAAGTAACAAATGATCTCCTCCTTGCCTCAGATCAAGGCTATGTATCTCTGTTAGTGCTTCTTGATCTTAGTGCAGCCTTCGAAACAATAGATCACAGTATCTTGCTAGAACGGTTAGAACACTGGAATGGAATCTTCGGCACAGCCCTTTCATGGTTTTACTCTTACTTAACTAATCGCTATTAGTTTGTAGAGCTCAATAATATTCCATCCAAATGTACAAAAGTGAAATATGGGGTCCCGCAAGGCTCCATTTTAGGACCACTATTATTTACATTTATATATGTTACCATTGGGCACAGTTATAAACAAACATGGTGTCAAATTTCACTGCTATGCAGATGACACTCAACTTTACATATCAGCCAAACCTGATGACAAACTCAGTTTAAGAAAAGATTGAGGCCTGTGTAAGAGATATTAAATGCTGGATGTCTCTAAACTTCCTCCAACTTAATGATGACAAAACAGAAGTTCCCCTTCTGGGCCCTAAGGCCGCAAGACACAAAATTCCAGATCTAATGCTTAATCTCGCAGACTACCCCATTACACCTGGCACAGTAGCCAAAAACCTAGGCGTCATACTTGACTCTGACCTATCATTTGATAAATACATAGATAATACTACTAGGATAACTTTTCTACATCTCCGCAACATTGCCAAGTTAAGAAATGCAGTATCACAGCATGATGCACAAAAGGTGCATGCCTTTGTTAGCTCCAGATTAGACTACTGTAACTCATTACTGTCAGGATGTTCAAATAGGAATCTAAATAAACTTCAAATAGTTCAAAATGCCACAGCCAGAGTTCTGACTAGAACTAGAACATTTTATCATTTCAGACCAGTCATATCAACCCTGCATTGGCTCCCAGTTAAATTCCGTATTGATTTTAAAATTCTTTTATTGACTTATAAAGCACTGCATGGGCTTGCTCCCGAGTACTTATTTATTATTATGAACCCCCACGTCCACTAAGATCACAGAGTGCTGGCCTTTTATTAGTTCCAACAATTATTAAGGTAACAGCAGGGGGAAGAGCCTTTTCTTGTAAGGCCCCCCAGCTTTGGAATAACCTTCCAGAATGCGTCCGGGACTCTGACACAGTCTCAATCTCAAAGTCTAGGTTGAAAACCCACTTATTTAGTTTAGTGTTTGATAACTAATATGCCCCCTTAGATAAAGGTACAGATCCAGGGGTTCATAGGCGAAGGGTTTTATGGTAGACTGGAGCACTGGTGCTGTGATCCTGTCACTGCATGTGGTCACTCAGGTTTGTTGACAGTGCAGTGGATGGATGCCATTGTCTCAGAATGCCCCCAAGTCTATGTTACCTTCTGGGTCTGCCTTATTCAGCTAGGCTGTAATAATTTAATTTAATGCCGGAGTTGCTGCCACACTCCAGAAATGTTTATAATTTCATCTGTCATGTATATGTCCTTATACAGAGCTAATTTTCCCTGTTTTATTTTCTCCACATGGCTGCCTGCCTACTCGAGGAACACTGAGAAGAGGAGAGACGAGCCTTTCCAGAGATCCATCTTGGGCCGCCACCTCCTGCCTAACCAGATATGATGGAGGATCAACCCACTGCCCTGACTAACCAGATATGATGGAGGATCAACCCACTGCCCTGACTAACCAGATATGATGGAGGATCAACCCACTGCCCTGACTAACCAGATATGATGGAGGACCAACCCACTGCCCTGACTAACCAGATATGATGGAGGACCAACCCACTGCCCTGACTAACCAGATATGATGGAGGATCAACCCACTGTCCTGACTAACCAGATATGATGGAGGACCAACCCACTGCCCTGACTAACCAGTGTGGATGAAGGATAAAGGATGATGGATAGGACTAAACAGAAATTACATAAAGGACTCATGTATAACATTACCAACCATCAAGACGTTTGGGACTGTACAGGAATTGCATAAAGAACTCATATTTATAAATCTACACCAAGATAGACTTTATCCTTCACATCTTTTCCTTTTTTCTCTCTCGCTCATTAAATTGTTGTCATGGTGACCGGTGTCGGCCAGAGGAGGATGGGTTCCCCCCCTGAGTCTTGGTTCCTCTCAAGGTTTCTTCCTCATGCTCTTAGGGAGTTTTTCCTTGGCACTGTCGCCCTTGGCTTGCTCACTGGGGGCGGCTTGGACTCGGACACTTGTGAAGCTGCTTTGTGACATCAACTGTTGTAAAAAGCATTATATAAATAAAATTTGATTTGATTTGATGACTGCAAGTTTAAATGAACTGGGAATGTAGCACAGGCTCAGAGAATAGTTAATTATGGTAAGCAAAGTTTCTACATTTCCTATGCAGTAATTCTTTAAGTAGATGGGTTGGTACGGCATCTAGTATGCAGGTGGAGGGCTTAGCAGATTCCACCAATGAAATAAGCTCCTCACGACCAATTGGGGAGATGGACTCTAATAGGGCATCAGAGCTGTCAAGGTGCACTGGCATGTTGACAGGCTTTAAGATAGCATGACAAATTTTTTCCCAAATTTTATCAATCTTATCATTAAAGAATTTCATAAAATTGTTACTGCTACACTCTAATGGGATTAGTGAATTGATTTGTTCATGGCTCCTCGTAAACAGTTTTAATTAGGAGTCCTGAATAGTTTTTATGTTTTTCTATTAAATCCGATAACTGAGGATTTTGCCGTATGGAGGGCATGCTTATATTCAATAAGGCTGCTTTTCCAGGGTTGCCAACTTTTCAAGATCACTTGGAGTGAGATTTGAACCTCGGGGGGTAGAGAGTGTAAATTGTTGAGGGGGAGGGGGGTGGGGGGTGGGGGGGTGGCGAACGTAAATTGCTGACGGGGGGCGAATGTAAATTGCCAGAGTGAAGTAATAACTCATTGAATCATAGACATGGATCAGAGGTAAATAAACTAGATTTTTTTTGGCGTGAGAAATCGGATGTGTGGCGTGAGAGCGTGTGAAGACAGTCAAATGCGTGTCTCACGCTGAATGCATGAGAGTTGGCAACCCTGGCTTTTCCATGATAGTCTATACCAGGGGTACCCAAGTAGAAATGATGACGGGCCAAATTTTATTTTTTCAATCACTGAAGGGGCCGGTTACGGGGGGGGGGGGGGGGGGGGTGTCGAACGTAAACCGTCGACGGTGGGGTGGCCAGCGTCTGCTACCTGTTTGTTGTTGCCATAAAGGCAATCCCCGGCATCGTCTTGAGATCGTGGTGCACGATTTCAAAATGAGAGCGGATAGCGCGATTGAAAAAAAAGATTCCTAAAAAAAAAAAAAAAAACACATGTGGCCCACGGGCCGCTATTTGAGTATGGGGGGTCTATACACTTCTAACTTAGAATTTCGCTATTTACGCTCTAGGATTCGCGCGGCTCGCTTGAGACTATGCATGTGCTCATTGTACCATGGCGCTATTTTTCTCTCAGTGGCTCTCTTATATCGTAATGACGCAACCTTTTCTAAAGCTCTACGAAGAGAAGTCTCGACGTGCTCGGTAAAACGCTCTAGTCCTTCCATAGCTATAGTTGGATCAGTGTTTTTCAGACCCGGTAAAATATCAGTGAGCGCGGCTATGGTACTAGATGTTATGGTACCAATACCAAACGATAAGACCAAGTCTAAAGTATGACTACAATTATGTGTAGGACCAACCACATTCTGAGTGATACCCATTGAATCAAGAATTGCTTGAAAGTTTATGCTAAAAGAGTCACACAGATTTTCAAAATGGATATTAAAATCACCAACTATAATCACCTTATCAGCTGATGGTACTACATCAGACCTGGGCAAACTACGGCCCGCGGGCCACATCCGGCCTGTTGTGCGTCCCTGTCCGGCCCGCGAGAGGCCAATCATAAATGAAACAAATATCTATGTCGTGCATGCAATATAACTGTGACGCTTTTATTTTGAAAGCGCTACGTTTGTGTTAATTCCGTGTGGACGTACCTGCGTGTGTGTGAGCTGTGCGAGAAACACTGTAGGTGATCAGCGACAAGTTAAGGCTTTCGGGAGTGTACGTTGCACCTCGCGCGAACCTCCGCAAACGGCGGAAAATTTACGTGACGAATTTTTATTGTGCATTGTGTTCCAGGTTTGAAAAGTGCTGGAATTTAGGCTAAAGTACTTGAAAATGCTTGAAATTGTAACTGTGTTTCGATTCACAACAAATAGCTGACTGAACAGCGGGGTAATTCCAGAAACCGAGCTTAGAGAGAACCTGAGTCAGCTGGGAAATATTGAAATGGACCTTGAAAGTGCCGTAGAAGTGCTTTAAAGCTAGGTTTAAGCCAGGTTTATACTTGACGCGGCGCGAGGGTCCGCGCGGCAAAAATGATGTAATCGCGGTGGCGGAGGGTCTCACGCGCTGTTGATTCGCAAGGTCGTGCACCTCTCGAATTTTGTAACTTCGCGCGCGCGCCGCACTTCAGCGCAATGAACAAAGTCATGTTTGCAGGGTTCATACACCTTTACAAGGTGGAATTAAAGCATTAATACATGTGTATGTGTTTATGTATATGTGTGTATGTGTGTGTCTCTTTTCTCATCTGCTGCTTCTTTCTAATGTTTTTAGTTATTTAATAATTTATTTTAAATTGTTGGTGATTTATTCTAATCATTTTTAGTTTTATATAAACTCTTGTTGCTTATTCCCTTGTAAAGTGTCCTTGTGTGTCTTGAAAGGCGCTTATAAATAAAATTCTATTATTATTATTATATACGTCACTTTCAAGGTCCATTTCAATATTTCCCAGCACGTTAAACTTAATTAAGTTAAATATTTATACCAGTAGCGAACCGTGGCCATTAAACCTGGGCCCGCTCCCATCCCCCCGAAAAAAAAATGTTTCCTCTCCTAATTAACTGCAATAAAGAAAAAAACTGAGACGACAGTACAGCTTTAGACACGCAATAAACAGTAATATCTGTACTAGATAACTTCTTAAGAAAAATAAGGTTCCAACAAAATAAGGTTCACAGCTCCGTGTTCCTCGGAAGCGGAATATGTAAACAACGCGCACGAGGACGTCAAAGGAATGAATCGGAACTAGCTAGTGGTGGTACGCTAACGACAGCTAGCGTCGCCACAGCGGGCGGAAATTATCATACAGTTAAGCCCGCCCACTAAGAGGGAAGATATGATTGGTCAATTTTACTGTCATTTGAAACTGGTATTGCGCTGAATTATAACTGCCAGGCCCTCTGTAAACGAACAGCGGGCATCACAGTGCTGATAGGGGGAGACACAGACTCACAGGCTTCCACTTAACCCCTCACCTTCCAACACAGATTGAATAGACACGGGTGAATAATTTATTTGCTTATATTTTTGTAATTGTTTAGATGTCGATTGTCAAACTGTAAGTAGATAAAATAAAATTGGATAAATTATATTATATATATTTATGTTTTAAGAATATTTTTAGGCCCTCTGAGAGGGCGTAGAGGGCCCTGACGGTTCCCCACTGATTTATACATATATTCAAAATGATCCGGAATAATTCGCTTTTTTATCACATTATTTAATTGTTGTTTATTTTCAAAACGCCCAATCTTAACGTCTTCACTTTCTTTCATGTTTCATCCTAGAATTACAAGAGGCTCGTATTTGTTAACGTAATACAAGAAAACTGTTCATTCAGATGGCTATTTGTTGTGAAACGAAGTAGTTACAATTTCAAACATTTGAGCCTAGTATTGAGCCTAAATTCCAGCACTTTTCAAATCTGAAACAAAAAGCAACATTAAAATTGGTCAGGTAAATGTTCCTTCCCCTGTTTTTGAGGGGTGTTTCTTTATACCAACACACATCGTTTCGGAGAACACTGCACAGAATGTGACAAGTATAAGTGCCTCCTCCGTTCGCGGAAGTTTGCGTGAGGTGGGCGGAGCCACTGTGATGACGTCATTATTGTTTGTGTGGCCCTCTGACACAATTCAGGTTTCTCATGTGGCCCCTTGTAAAAATTTATTGCCCACCCCTGCACTACATGGTCTGAAGTCTGAAAACTCCTGCAAGAACCAGGAACCAGGGGGGCAGTAAAAAGTGATTTACCGTGTCAATTAATCTTGGGAATGACATATACAAGTCCTGCACAGTGGTCAGAAGTATTTTAAGCCATTCTTCTTGCAGGGTAGTGGCCAGGTCACTACATGATGCTGGTGGAGGAAAACGCTTTTTGACTCGCTCCTCCAAAACACCCCAAAGTGGCTCAATAATATTAAGATCTGGTGACTGTGCAGGCCATGGCAGATGTTCAACTTTCATGTTCATCAAACCAATCTTTCACCAGTCTTGCTGTGTGTATTGGTGCAGTGTCATCCTGACACACGGCACCACATTCAGGATACAATGTTTGAACCATTGGATGCACATGGTCCTCCAGAATGGTTCGGTAGTCCTTGGTTGGCAGTAGGGCTGGCACTAACGACTTTTTATTTATTACTTTTATTTTTATCGAATTTTTCTATCGATTCAACTATCGACTATGGTCGACTAGTCTAAACTAGGGTTGTCCCGATCCGATATTTGGATCGGATCGGCCGCCGATATTAGCAAAAAAATGCGTATCGGTATCGGATCGGCAGACACGAGAAAATGCCGATCCAGACTCCCGATCCAGTTTTTTTTTAAGTCCGATCCGGGTTTTGCTAGTGAGAGTAAAATCCGGTCCGCATTTTCCAGCACACCTTCAGCACACGAGCATAGTTTCTGCCCCAATTTAGCTCCGTGGCATCTCGGACCGCCGTGTAAATTTGAAGTTATCGGTCAGTTGTGTGGGATTATTTTACCTTAAAGGATGACAAAGACGAAGAGGTAGAGTACAACATATGCCACAGTAAAGTCAAGCGTTGTGGTAAAGCTGTAAGAACTTTTAATATCACCAATCTAATCAAGCATTTAGCGAAATACCACCATAAACAACATGACTAATGAAAACCGAAGACAAAAAGAAAGGTCCTACACAACTAACACTGGCAGAAACGTTTGAATTGAAGGGAGTGTATAGATGGGGATGGAGCAGCAAAGTGTGGAGTAGAAGGCATTTTGCTTTTAATTAGTTTACGATATGTGCACGGATTTTTTTTAAGCTTTGGTTTACACTTGTTCAAGAGCACTGATGGATGTTAATGTTAATAATAGACTATTTTCCACTCAGGTTGTGTGTTTTTTTTTAATATATAATTTACAATATTATTTACACTTTTTAATCCTTGGTTTACTGATGCTATTTCTGTTTGTTATTTAATATTTTGTCTATTTTGAGTTTATTAATTGCTAAATAAACAGGTCAGTTTCTCCTTACCAACCATTGTGTATTATTCAAACACACCTAATTCAGCTGGCTACTTGTTATCAAGAGTAAAACGCTTTTCAACATGAGTTTGACAATAAAGTAAGTTGGCTAAATAACTTTAAACTTTAATACATGCTCGGATAGGCCAGTATCGGCCGATATCGGTATCGGATCGGAAGTGCAAATAAATATCGGTATCGGATCGGAAGTTCAAAAAGCTGGATCGGGACATCCCTAGTCTAAACGATTAATTTTCTGTGGGGGGAGGGATGTTGCATGTTGCGTACCGACAGTCATGCTGTCTACATTCTGATTAAGAACATGGCTGCGCTCACTTTAGCATAAATTCCAGCACTTTTCAAACCTGAAACACAAAGCAACATTAAAATTCATCAGGTAAATGTTAATTCCCTTGTTTTTGAGGGGTGTTTATACTACCACATATCGTTTCAGACAACACTGCAACACGCGGCGAGTATAAACGCCTCCGCTGTTTGCGCAGGTTCACGCGAGGTGTGCGGAGTCGCGCGCTACAGTCACTCGTGAAAGTATAATCCATAATAAATAATCCATTCTTGACACGGCTCAGGGATTACATCACACACAGCGCAGTGCGGCCGTAGTGCCTGTAAATTTAAATTTTAATGGTCCAATGAAGGTAATTTAAAAACCAGGACATTTCCTCACTTAAAAAACCCTGGGACAGGACGTGAAATACGGACATGTCCCGGGACATACGGACGTTTAGTCACCCTACTTTAAGAACTGGACTGGTCGCCATACCACGGCACGTTTAATGGCTTCGGCTCTTTCTCTTGCATCGCTATCAGGTAGGCTAACTGATTTGTATTAGGCTAAATTTAAACATGGGTCTGTGGCGGGTGTTGAGTGCAGAGCGTTGAGGAGCGATTTCGATTGGAGGATCGTGCTAACTGGGCAACTGATATATGAGACGTTAATTCTACTATAAATATTACTGATTATAATGTGTATTTGCTCTGTCTACACATCCTAGATCTAAATGAATGAAATATTCTGATTGAATACTTTGTTCTGTACAAAGTTGAATGTGCTGACAAAATCACACAAAAATCATCAATGGAAATCAAATTTATTAACCAATGGAGGCCTGGATTTGGAGCCACACACAAAATTTAAGTGGAAAAACACACTACAGGCTGATCCAACTTTGATGTAATGTCCTTAAAACAAGTCAAAATGAGGCTCAGTATTGTGTGTGGCCCCCATGTGCCTGTATGACCTCCCTACAACGCCTGGGCATGCTCCTGATGAGGTGGCGGATGGTCTCCTGAGGGATCTCCTCCCAGACCTGGACTAAAGCATCCGCCAACTCCTGGACAGTCTGTGGTGCAACGTGACGTGATGGAGCGAGACATGATGTCCCAGATGTGCTCAATCGGATTCAGGTCTGGGGAACAGGCGGGCCAGTCCATAGCTTTAATGCCTTCATCTTGCAGGAACTGCTGACACACTCTAGCCACATGAGGTCTAGCATTGTCCTGCATTAGGAGGAACCCAGGGCCAACCTCACCAGCATATGGTGTCACAAGGGGTCTGAGGATCTCATCTCGGTACCTAATGGCAGTCAGGCTACCTCTGGTGAGCACATGGAGGGCTGTGCGGCCCTCCAAAGAAATGCCCCCCCACACCATTACTGACCCACTGCCAAACCAGTCATGCTGAAGGATGTTGCAGGCAGCAGATCGCTCTACACGGCGTCTCGAGACTCTGTCATGTCTGTCACATGTGCTCAGTGTGAACCTGCTTTCATCTGTGAAGAGCACAAGGCGCCAGTGGCAAATTTACAAATCCTGGTTTTCTCTGGCAAATGCCAAGCGTCCTACACGGTGTTGGGCTGTGAGCACAAACCCCATCTTTGGACGTCGGGCCCTCATACCATCCTCATGGAGTCGGTTTCTAACCGTTTGTGCAGACACATGCACATTTGTGGCCTGCTGGAGGTCATTTTGCAGGGCTCTGGCAGTGCTCCTCCTGTTCCTTCTTGCACAAAGGCGGAGGTAGCGGTCCTGCTGCAGGGTTGTTGCCCTCCTACGGCCTCCTCCACGTCTCCTGGTGTACTGGCCTGTCTCCTGGTAGCGCCTCCAGCCTCTGGACACTACGCTGACAGACACAGCAAACTTTCTCGTATTGATGTGCCATCCTGGATGAGCTGCACTACCTGAGCCATTTGTGTGGGTTGTAGAGTCCGTCTCATGCTACCACGAGTGTGAAAGGTCCACCAACATTCAAAAGTGACCAAAACATCAGCCAGAACGCATAGGTACTGAGAAGTGGTCTGTGGTCCCCACCTGCAGAACCACTCCTTTATAGGGGGGGTCTTGCTAATTGCCTCTCATTTCTACCTGTTGTCTATTCCATTTGCACAACAGCAGGTGCAATTGATTCACAATCCGTGTTCCTAACTGAACAGGTTAGTTTCACAGAAGTGTGGTTGACTTGGAGTTATATTTTGTTGTTTCAGTGTTCCCTTTATTTTTTTGAGCAGTGTGTATATATATGTGTATATGTGTGTGCCATTTATTAAATATATGAGCGCAAGCATTAGAATAAATACAAATAACAACAATACACATAATGAATAATACAGGGTTCCCACACCTTGGTTAACATCAAATTCAAGGACTTTTCAATGACTTTCCAGGACCAACTTCCTAAAATTCAAGGACCTGCACCTGGCACCATTTACCTACTGTTACCCCTGAATATGTTGTCAAAAAACGATGTTAATTCAACGCAAATTCAAAAGGCCGAATGCCATTTCAAGCCATGCATCCTGAAATGTTCTGTGCATGACATTAAGCGCTGATTAAACAAAAACTTAATTCACACTCAATTTAGCAGTGGACCTGTGAGAAGGTGACATTCATGTCAAGCGGCTACACATACGTTAACTACATACAGGAAACACTAGCTTTCGGTGCTGAACAAACAAACAAATTTCTCTACAGGAGAATGACCAAACTTTTGCAAAGTAAAAGTCAGCATAGGCCCTGTAGAATCAATATAATTTTAAATGAACTTGTGCTGGCAAAATAATGACACGTTGACAGTAGACAAATAATAATAACAATAATACACATATGCATATACACATACAGTACATACATAAAACAGAGGCGCAAAGCCATATAATGAGATTAGAACTAGGGGTGGGCAATATAATATCATTCACAAAATACCGGTACATTTCTTTATTCGATAGGATTTCGCTATATCGCGACATTATGACGTAAGGACGCAGGTTGTGCGTGCAGCACGCAAAATAAACATGGCCAACAGCGGAGAGAGCAGCAGTGCTCACACTGTGAATGATTTAGTTCCTAAACGAGGAGCTACATCAGTAGTGTGGAAGTATTTCATGAACAGTTCACGTTCAAAGTTCACAATTTTAATTATGAACTAGTTCAAAGTTCAGTTCATTTTACTTTTTTCGTGAGATATTCAAATACTTTTTTCACGATTTGGCTGTTGCGCAATCAAGGGGCGGACACAAATGCGAAGTAGATAGTACAAGCTCATTAGATTTTATTTCACATCTTACATTTGCAGACGACACGCGAGTGGACCGCGAATGACGTGGCATGATGAATAGAGAACTAATGCTTAATACACTAAAAGGCAGCGGAAATGACAAGGGTACAAAACTAGACCAAACAAGAGTAGGCTACAACTAAATTGTTACATACACTGACATGAACAAACACACGGGAAGCAAGTAACGGCCATACATGAACATGAAGTCTAACAGAACATACATGTATTGCCAGGCACGATATCACGTTAGAGAACACGGAGACCAAACATGAACTGAAAACCTAAAACACTATGAACCTGAAAATGGAACAGAGACTTTAACCATACACAAACACGAAGCTAATCAAAACCACGAATCACAGATAAGGCGTGAATACCGTGCACACCCAACTAGGAAATAAAGCAAGTATGTCTCGCTGCAGCCTGCAGGAAGGCGGAGTTGGACATCCAACCCCGCCCACATCCAACTCCACCCTCTAATGCGCTCTTGTGCGCCAACCCACTACTTCTTCATTCGAGAATAACTGTGTGGCACTTGAAAATACGCATAATAACTCACAAGTGTTCAAGAGACACGTCGTTGCGCTTAAATTACACATACCTCGTTTACTTTGTGTATTGTTCCACGTATGTTATTCATTATTTTTATTTATTGGGTGGCGAACGTAAAATGTTGACGGGGGGATGTAAAATGGACACAAATTAAGTATTATATCGCGATCTATCGCTCGCGGGTGGTTGGCGCCAGAGCGAACTAGTAACTCATTGAATCATAGATGTAGATCAGAGGTAAATAGATTTTTTCGGCGTGAGAAATCGGATGTGTGGCGTGAGAGCGTGTGAAGACGGTCAAATGCGTGTGTCTCATGCTCAGTGCGTGAGAGTTGGCAACCCTGCTACTATAAGTACACAATTAAAATGGTAATGTTTACTGTTTACTGATAATGTTGGTGATGGAGAAGGGGTATGTTGGTAATGTTGGTAATGGAGAAGGGGTGTAATCAGAGCTTAATTTGAGCTGGATCCTGCCGGAACAGGATCCGGGAACTCTTTCATTTTGAAGGGTGTGTTCCGGGAACTGTCTGCCTCGATCCGGTAACTTTCAAGCCTACCAATTATAAGTTATGAAGAAATCTGTCTGCGTTGAACCAATTAATTGAACAAATAATTCTATAAAAGACATTTTTAAACACAAAATCCACATTCCTAAATCACATAAGAGCTCTCCTTTTTAGCTATGCCTTTCCGTGTCTCCCATAAAGCTAGTTATACTTTCGTGAGTGACCGTAGCGCACGACTCCGCACACATCGCGCGCGTCACATTTTTTAGTGTCCTCCTGAAACGATGTGTGGTAGTATAAAGAAACACCCCTCAAAAACAGGGGAAGGAACATTTACCTGACCAATTTTAATGTTGCTTTGTGTTTCAGATTTGAAAAGTGCTGGAATTTAGGCTAAAGTACTTGAAAATGCACATAAAATGCACTTCTGCACTTAAAACACTTATAAAACACTAATTAATACACTAAACTAAAACACTAAACAATAATTTAAAAGTAATTTATATATATACGAATTGGCTTGTTATTTTGACATTTGTGCGCCTAAGCGTTGGGCTTTGTGTGCGATCCGGTGACATTGTTGGCCTCAGTGACCCCTTGTCTCATGCCGCTGTTTGCGTTCTGGCATCGTTTGATTTACAAATTAAGCACTGGGTGTAATAGTAATGTTGGTGTTTAGTGTACTCAAGCAGCCCAGCCCACTTTCGCAAATGGCGACACACCTGAGCAACTCTAGTGATATGGCAGTGTTGTAGAGACCAAGAGTGGCACGATGAACACTATTCTGACTAATGGCTAAGCACATTATGATGTTGCCACCACGCACCCCAGGGACACTGACGATGGCTCAGTGTCTTATCATGTGCCTTTCATGTGCCTTTCATGTGCCTTTACAACCACTGTTGCTACATTAATATTTATTTTATTGCTGTACCTTTGCAGGGTTGCCAACTTTTCAAGATCGCTTGGAGTGAGATTTGAACCTGGAGGAGGTGGCGAGTGTAAAATTGTTGACCGGGGGGGGGGGGGGGGGGGTGTCGTAGCGAACGTAAGTTGTTACCGGGCGGGGTGTAAAATGGACACAAATTAAGTATTATATCGCGATCGATCACCAGTGGTTGGCGCCAGAGCGAACTAGTAACTCGTTGAATTATAGATGTGGATCACAGGTAAATAAACAAAATTTTTTTCGGCGTGAGATATCGGAAGTGTGGCGTGAGAGCGTGTGAAGACAGTCAAATGTGTGTGTCTCACGCTCAATGCGTGAGAGTTGGCAACCCTGCCTTTGGGTAAGAGAGTAATGTAATTTCAATCATTTGTATGTCCTGTACATATTCAGAACTGTCAATTAAACTATTCAAGAAACATCTAAAAAGATTGTTCTAAGACTTAAATTATTCATGTGGGATAATAAAGAAAAACATACATTTTGGTCAATAACATGTGAGTGTTTTTCTTGGCATCTGTTAAACTAATTAAAATCTGGAAGTTCTGTTTACTGGAAGCAAAAACAGTCCGAGTTTCGAACGTAACATGGGCGTGGCTTCGGACTTGAGAAGAGGGTGGAGTTGGATGTGGGCGGGGTTGGATGTCCAACTCCGCCTTCCTGCAGGTTGCAGCGAGAGGCTTCTCAAATAAAGAAACGACAATGATCCCCGAAAGTATAGTCTGGACATAGGCTATATATACACACCAACTAGGAGATAAAGAAACGACAATGATCCCTGAAGGTATAGTCTGGACATAGACACACCAACTAGAAGATAAAGAAACGACAATGATCCCTGAAGGTATAGTCTATACATATACACACCAACTAGGAGATAAAGAAACGACAATGATCCCTGAAGGTATAGTCTGGACATATACACACCAACCAACTAGGAGATAAAGAAACGACAATGATCCCTGAAGGTATAGTCTGGACATATACACACCAACTAGGAGCTAAAGAAACGACAATGATCCCTCAAAGTATAGTCTGGACATGGGCTAACACGGAACAGCTGAAACTCCTCAACAGAGGGGCGTAACAAAAACGAGGAAAACATAAAAACGACGAGACTAGAAGGGGGCGGAGCCAGACGTGACAACTACAAGCTAGAAATCGCTATACGTTCTTATACGTGCTATGCCTACCCCGCTCTGCTGCAATTCATCACGGGTAACGTTGTGCGGAAGCCAGTATGTTATTAATTAGCCAGTATGTTAACTATTCTCATGCGGACACTACGTTGCCCACAATGCATTGCGCACACACCGTCAAAACCATTTCTGTCTGGTGATGCATGATTTAAGTGGCACCAGCGAGAATACAGGAGGGAGGAAATTTCTCTCGTTGCGTTTCAAAAGAGAAAACAGATGTCACTCAGTTTTCAATGGAAACAAATTCCAACGTTAATTTACAGTGATGTCTACCGTTCATGACACATAATGTGAACTAATTCACGTTCAAGTTATTAAAAAATATGTTTCGTTCAGTTCAACGTTCACGAAAAAATGAGCGTGTTCAATGAACGCGTTCTTTTGAACTCGTTCACGCACAACACTGTGAATAGTGAATTTACTTGAGTTTCTCTTTTAACATCTTCCGCCCTGTCCTGCCTCTCTTCTTCGCGCAACTCATTTGGGACGTAGATTTGACTTATTACTGCCACTTTGTTATTACCTTTTGGGAAGAAAAAATATCGAGATATATATCGTATATCGCCATTCAGTTAAAAAATATCGAGATATTATTTTTGCTCCATATCGCCCAGCCTTAATTAGAACTATAGATTTCTAGAGAAATCTGGTGTGAGATGATACTAGCATTTTACAAGTTTTTTTATCTACTTAATGAAGAGTAATATGAATTTAATTCATTCATAAAGAGAAAAGAAGGCTTTTAACCATTCCACTTACTGTAGTGAATGTGGTATTTTGCTAAAAGTACGACTACATTTATGCCATCAGAGAAATCCGAACTTAAGTTTTCCGCATAAAGTAAAATGGTATCAAAAGAAAGAATGTTAAGTTTGAGATTAATCGAGTTTCTAGTGTCCATGCAAAAACTTTGTTAATGTTGACATGAAAAAACAAATGCTCCTGGAATTCATCTTCTGACTTACAAAAGGTACATGAATCCACATCAAGTTTAAATCTTCTTTCAAGAAACATGGCTACAGGATATATCTTATTTATTATTTTGAAATGAGTCTCTTTTACTTTAGAAGATATGGGTCATTTGACAAGCCATTGTGGTTTTATAATTTGTATTAGGATGTTTCTTGAAAGAATCTCTATTACATCTTTTGTCTCATACCATCAGTGATACTCTTGTTATTACACTTGAAGTCAACTAAGTTAGTCATTCACTTTTAACACGGGCATCGAAACAGTCAACTCTGAATATAAAATGACATTTTTGATTAATTGAATTAATGCTAAAGGAATCACTTTGCAGACGTTCTTAAAATCTTTATAACAATTATCATATCAGATCATATTTTTCAACAAAGGATGAGAAATTTAAAACATGATGACAATCTTTTTCATAGCAATCTTTTGTAAATATTGACTTCCTACCAACTGTGCCTTATTATTCCTTGACTGTGGTCTTCATCCATGTGAAATTTCAAAATATTCAAGGACCTTCAAGGACGGCTGTGTTTTATGCCTGTTTTCAAAAACTTTCCAGGGCCTTGAACTTATTTTTTCAGATTCACAAACTTTCAAGGATTTCAAGGACCCGTGGGAACCCTGATAATAATAAAAAGCTCTAAATTATGGTTTTATACGTATGAGTGTGTTTGCTTAATCATTTACAAATAATTTAAAATCATCCAATTTCAGAGTTATTTAAATTAATGCTGTTGATGAATTTGATTAATCATGAATTATGATTAAAATGATGTCAGGGTAAACAAACATGCATTCTTTTAAATTTATTTTTGCAATCAATATATAAAATTTAACATAATTTTCATTTGTTGTATTTATGTTTATTATAATATTACAGATTATAATATTAATTCTATATCTTAATTCATCACACACTCATATCTAGAAGGACTTACTATTTTTTATCTTTTATACAATAGTATAGAGTATAGAATAGTAGGTTTATAGCTTTTTTAAAGTTATTATAGAGGTTCTGTGGGATTTTGGTTTAGATTGGTGTTATTTTGTCAATTTGTGTTTTATTCCTGCTGTTTGTTTCCTTTGATATTATGTTTCATTGTCCTCACAATGGAGATCACAATGGAGATAGTCTACTCAAGCTCAGCTTCTCAGTTCTTGGACTTGATGTAAATAAAAGAAACCACGCTTGCTGTTAACCAAATTTGGAGACAATTTGATGACCAGAAGGGATAGGGAAAAATAACATTTGTTGAGAGTGTGACAGAAAAATAGTGACAGAAATAAAATGCAGAGTCTCTGAGTCTTGATCAAAGTGAGTAGCAAGTTTATTGAAGCAAGACAAAGCAATGCATAAAGTCTTCTCAAAACAATGGAACAGCTTCTCAAAGCCAGTATACCCCTAGCCCCACCCTCGTCACACAACAGTTATAAACCTTACATGGCTACCAGTGAAGTTACATTAGACAGCGTATTCATTCTCTTGCTAAATATCCTTGAGCACACCACCGCCCACCACGCACATACATAAGCCTGCTGCCTTCACTGAAAGTTTGAGAACAAACAGTTTCAGTTACACAAGCATACATTATCATTACTTAATTAGAGAAAATAATAATTAATAATGCCCTTTATTGATTATGAATCATTCCAATACCCAATTTCCTTTACAAGCGCTGAAAGAAAAAGTCTATTGGAGTAGGCTAAATTATGTTTCATGTTAGAGTGATATTTTAAAGATTACCGAGCAAGGACAGAAAGGACAAGACAGAAAGTACATACATTTGAACTTAAGTGCCTAAAAAGGGCAAGTGAAGATAGTGCAGTAAAATGTTACTGTACTCACAAGTATACAAATGGGTTACACAGGTTTAATTAATTGCCTGAAAGTTTGACAATAAGCAAATAATGGCATAGAAAATGAGTAAAAAAAAGGTGATAATGAGGAGATAAAACCGTATGAAATAAGACAAAAGTAAAATATACTGAACATATTATATGGCCTGACAAACCTGCTTGTCAGATCTCTGAGACGATGTAAGAATCAGGAGATACTGCCATACAAACTAAGACCATTGCACTATATGCACATTACATTCTATCGCCTGACATGCCAAGTTCACAGGTCAATAAAAAAAATATTCTACAGTAAAAAATCTTCTTCTTCTGGATTTCTACAGTCACTTATATGGTCAATCAAACCCAGGGCCGGAGTGGGACACTTTTTCAGCCCGGGAGTTTTATGCCCAAATCCGGCCCAAAATTATTTTCCCTCCCAATCGGCCCAAACTAGAGATTAACATGAACCGGCCCATCGGGAATCCTCCCGAATCTCCCGATTAGCCACTCCGGCTCTGATCAAACCTGCTTGTCAGATTTCTGAGACGATGTAAGAATCAGGAGATACAGCCGTACAAACTAAGACCAAGGCACTGTATGCACAGTACATTCAATCGCCTGACATGCCAAGTTCACAGGACGATTATAAAAATATTCTACAGTAAAAACTCTTCTTCTTCTGGATTTATACAGTCACTTATATGGTCAATCAAACCTGCTCGTCAGATCTCTGAGACGATGTAAGAATCAGGAGATACAGCCATACAAACTAAGACCAATGCACTGTATGCATAGTACATTTTCGCCTGACATGCCAAGTTCACAGGACGATTATAAAAATATTCTACAGTAAAAACTCTTCTTCTTCTGGATTTATACAGTCACTTATATGGTCAATCAAACCTGCTCGTCAGATCTCTCAGACGATGTAAGAATCAGGAGATACAGTCATAGAAACGTACAATACATTCTATCGCGGCGACATAATGAAACTACCGCTTTATTTTTTTAAGGTGGAACGGAAAGTGCGAATAAGACACTGGCGAATAAGGAACCAACTTCAGCCTCGTCTTTAACGTGACATTCGTTGTGTGTGTTAAACCGTGTCAGCACGCCGTGAGCGTGTACTGTGTAGTGTATTCTACTGGTGTTATGATGCGCCGTGAGCGTTTACTGTTCAGTGTGATTGACAGCTGTTTCAAGACGCCGTGAGTGTGTCCGTCGTCAAGCTCAATACACGTAGCCTTTGAATGCACCTCGTCTTTGCATCCTCGACTCCCTCGCACCCGTTACAGACATAAAGAGTAAAATAGTATAACTATTAACATAAATAGTATAACTGCTATACGAACAGGCTCCTCTATACCATCAAAACCGTTCATTTTAGCGGACTTTGAGAGTGAAAAACGAGATATATTTTAACAAAGTAGGCTCCAAGAAATGCCGGGCGGCTCAACAGGTCGCTCTATGGTGTTTCCATATGTGGTGGTGCGCTGTGATTGGATAAGTGGAGATGTGGCGTTCTGCGGGAAATCAGGATTGGCGTTTGTTGCATTTTGGAAAGAAAGAGAGAAAGCAGGGCAGTATTACATGGCGGATGTGGCGTTTTGATAAAAATTGAATATTGGCTTTTCAAGAGTGGTCACATACCATTCTGATTCCGGCTCTAACTCATTTTTTTTAAATGGCGTCTATCGCGTTTTGGAACCAAACTCTTTATATATATATATATATATATATATATATATATATATATATATATATATATATATATATATATATATATATATATATATATATGTGTGTGTGTGTGTGTGTGTGTGTGTGTGTGTGTGTGTGTATGTGAAGAGGCAAGTAACTACAGTGTACTTAGGTAAGATTCCAGATTCCAGAGAAACGGGATGTTCTGGACAGAGGTCCTTCATCAGATGTGCAAGTAAAGGGCTTCACCGTATTAAAGATGTCTGGAGCACAGTGCAAATCCACACATGATCCTCCCATAACCAAGATGCCAAGACTAAACAGTGGTACAGGCCAAACAATGGAGCATCTGTGAGCAGAGGCCCTGTCCCTATGAGACAGCAGCCAAGGTGTTTGAGCCACGGAGCACCTGTCGCTGTAACATCTGTTTGTCATGTCTGACACACATAGTCCATAACCATTACACTCATATCCATAACCAAGATGCTTTACACTCATGACGATAACCATGATATTTTCCTCTCATGTCCAAAATTTAAGTGTACCTGTCGCACCATGTTTGTGTTGTCCTCCAGCACGTTTTCCTGTCAGTTTGATAAAATCTTAGATTTCCACAGAATGTATACATAAGAATCCAAGAGAGAAACCACTGAGGTTTTACATGATCAGACACAACATCAAAATGAACGGAACACCATTTTGTCAGATTTAGCAGCTGCCATTCCACTGGGTTGGGGTCCTAGGTGTGTGAGGGAAGAGTTACACTGGGTTGGGGTCCTTAGTGTGTGAGGGAAGAGTTACACTGGGTTGGGGTCCTAGATGTGTGAGGGAAGAGTTACACTGGGTTGGGGTCCTAGGTGTGTGAGGGAAGAGTTCCACTGGGTTGGGGTCCTTAGTGTGTGAGGGAAGAGTTCCACTGGGTTGGGGTCCTTAGTGTGTGAGGGAAGAGTTACACTGGGTTGGGGTCCTTAGTGTGTGAGGGAAGAGTTCCACTGGGTTGGGGTCCTTGGTGTGTGAGGGAAGAGTTACACTGGGTTGGGGTCCTTAGTGTGTGAGGGAAGAGTTACACTGGGTTGGGGTCCTAGATGTGTGAGGGAAGAGTTACACTGGGTTGGGGTCCTAGGTGTGTGAGGGAAGAGTTCCACTGGGTTGGGGTCCTTAGTGTGTGAGGGAAGAGTTCCACTGGGTTGGGGTCCTAGGTGTGTGAGGGAAGAGTTCCACTGGGTTGGGGTCCTTGGTGTGTGAGGGAAGAGTTACACTGGGTTGGGGTCCTTAGTGTGTGAGGGAAGAGTTACACTGGGTTGGGGTCCTAGATGTGTGAGGGAAGAGTTACACTGGGTTGGGGTCCTTGGTGTGTGAGGGAAGAGTTCCACTGGGTTGGGGTCCTTAGTGTGTGAGGGAAGAGTTACACTGGGTTGGGGTCCTTGGTGTGTGAGGGAAGAGTTCCACTGGGTTGGGGTCCTTGGTGTGTGAGGGAAGAGTTCCACTGGGTTGGGGTCCTTAGTGTGTGAGGGAAGAGTTACACTGGGTTGGGGTCCTAGATGTGTGAGGGAAGAGTTACACTGGGTTGGGGTCCTAGGTGTGTGAGGGAAGAGTTACACTGGGTTGGGGTCCTTAGTGTGTGAGGGAAGAGTTCCACTGGGTTGGGGTCCTTGGTGTGTGAGGGAAGAGTTACACTGGGTTGGGGTCCTTAGTGTGTGAGGGAAGAGTTCCACTGGGTTGGGGTCCTAGGTGTGTGAGGGAAGAGTTCCACTGGGTTGGGGTCCTTGGTGTGTGAGGGAAGAGTTACACTGGGTTGGGGTCCTTAGTGTGTGAGGGAAGAGTTACACTGGGTTGGGGTCCTAGATGTGTGAGGGAAGAGTTACACTGGGTTGGGGTCCTTGGTGTGTGAGGGAAGAGTTCCACTGGGTTGGGGTCCTTAGTGTGTGAGGGAAGAGTTACACTGGGTTGGGGTCCTAGGTGTGTGAGGGAAGAGTTACACTGGGTTGGGGTCCTTGGTGTGTGAGGGAAGAGTTCCACTGGGTTGGGGTCCTTAGTGTGTGAGGGAAGAGTTACACTGGGTTGGGGTCCTTGGTGTGTGAGGGAAGAGTTCCACTGGGTTGGGGTCCTAGGTGTGTGAGGGAAGAGTTACACTGGGTTGGGGTCCTTGGTGTGTGAGGGAAGAGTTCCACTGGGTTGGGGTCCTAGGTGTGTGAGGGAAGAGTTACACTGGGTTGGGGTCCTAGGTGTGTGAGGGAAGAGTTACACTGGGTTGGGGTCCTTGGTGTGTGAGGGAAGAGTTACACTGGGTTGGGGTCCTTAGTGTGTGAGGGAAGAGTTACACTGGGTTGGGGTCCTTGGTGTGTGAGGGAAGAGTTACACTGGGTTGGGGTCCTTAGTGTGTGAGGGAAGAGTTCCACTGGGTTGGGGTCCTTAGTGTGTGAGGGAAGAGTTACACTGGGTTGGGGTCCTTGGTGTGTGAGGGAAGAGTTACACTGGGTTGGGGTCCTTAGTGTGTGAGGGAAGAGTTCCACTGGGTTGGGGTCCTTAGTGTGTGAGGGAAGAGTTACACTGGGTTGGGGTCCTAGGTGTGTGAGGGAAGAGTTACACTGGGTTGGGGTCCTTGGTGTGTGAGGGAAGAGTTCCACTGGGTTAGTCATAGTCTTAGGGCATGTGAGGGAACAATTGATGGAATTAGCATCTGGCAGCATTATGGTTTCGTTGATACATATCTCTGCTATGACAGGCATTCAGACTTCAGTCAGTTATTTTGCCCTATTATCCCTAGATGAATATATCCACATAATCACACAGTATCCACATAACTACAAAGACCAAAGACTTTAACCAAGACAGACTATGCGGAGCAGGGAGGTAGGGCAACAAGGAGAACACATAACCACAACGGAAATGGGAGACAAGACAGAGAACTTGAACAAGAGCACGATCAGCAAGAACATAAAGAACCGAGGCAAGAAAGCAAAGAGGGACTCACGTACACAATGACCGACACGGAAGGCAGAACCAGAGGGACTAAATTACACTGGGAACACTGAGGACAGGGGCGTGACAGACAGAAGGGAAACCAAGGGAACGGGGAAGCTAGGCGGGAGAAGGGAGGAGGGAGGAGCTGGATGTGGCACCTCCATTATGTTTAAATGTGTGGATGGTCCCATTTTGCAAGTCAAAACATTCAATCATAATCCTGCTCTCTGCCAAGATCATACACTCTACGCTTCCAAAGCTGCTGTCACTCTTTCCATGTAGCGAGTGGACTTGTAAATCAAGTTGTTTATTCAGAGTGGGCCCATGCCGCTGAATCCAGCCTACTCCTCACAAGCGAAGGCCGTGAAGAGGCGTGTTGTTTGGTCAGTCAGAGACCAGCTGGTAATGTTCCACGGCTCCTTGTTACATAATGCCACTCTACACCATGTGGCTTGCAGGGCAGAGAATCAAACTTTCACTGGGGAGGGATATATAAATAAAGTTTGTGGCTTACATTTGGCCCACCGTATAAGACCTGCGGGGCCGCACTCCCTTTAAAAGCCCCAGTAGGACTTCCTGCCCTGGTACGATGTACACATGTACAAGCTGCCTCTCCTGCAGCCAGAGCGGCAGTATTTAGATTCCACACATACTACAAACAGCAGCTAAAAGGGCAGCGTGATTGATGTGTTTAAATGTTTAGAAGTCCACACGGATGTTTTATTATCTTATTTAAGTATTTACTCAGTTTACTAGGACAATTTTTCCATTTAAAATGAATGCAGGTTGTCATCTTTTATTACATATACTGTACTGTATATTGACTGAATCATATGAGAATCATAGTCCCTTGTACACAATCTCTCCATTTTGGTGGACTATAATTTCTAACTATAGTTAACATAATATAGTAATGTAATGTTAAGCTGGTTAACCATTATGTTGAATAATGTATTATTTATTTGTTCAATTATGAAATCTTTATTTTTATATTGTTTAATCAATAAAGATGTAAATATTCTCAAATTTAAGTTCACATTTTACACTCCTAACCTTATAGTTATTCTTTTATTTCATATGTGCTGGAATGCCCAATCAAAACAACCAGCATGTCACTGTCCACGTATTTATGCCCTGCAACATACACAGTTACAGAAACAGGCTTCTAATATAACAGACAGTGACATTCGAGCTGTAAATCCTCCCCCAATAAACCAAACAGCTGTGCATCATTATGTTTGTGAGTGGCGATGCATCTTACAATGCAGCCCAATCAAAGACGGAAGAATCATGAGTCAAGGGTTGTGACGCCGACTTGTCCCAGGCATTTCCTGGCATTACTGAATTCCATGCTAGGAGAAAGAACATGTATGAGATACCAGAACATACCAGCACATTATTCACCTTCATACCAGAGTCCACAGAGGTTTATTTTTAAATGCCAACCCAAAGTCACAGAATACAGAGCGCTATGAACCATCAATAGGAGCCAGCATGGACTGATCTGAAGTGGAACTCACGCAAAGAGGGTGTGCTATTAGTACCGCCCCAAACATCCAGGTGGTCCAAGAAAGACAAGAGATCTGCTGTACAAGATCTGTACAAGAAATCTGCTCCTAAAGCTCAGGTGGTCGAGGACAGTCCAGGAGATCTGCCCAACACCACATTGTCATTCTCTTGATAGATCACTGGCCAATCAGAAAGGTAACTCCTTGCATGTACATGTGTCAGTGGCATCTGTTGAGGTGAATTTAACTGTTTTGCTGACGTAAAGGAGGTGCTGGAACTTTGGCAGTACACACAGCTATTTGTGCCTCCTAAAAGATAAAGAGAGAGAGAGATAGAGAGAGAGAAAGAGAGAGAGCAGTACAGAAGAGGGGGACGGAAAAATACAAGTGTCAAGATAAGATACCAGAATGAAGGTGATTACTTTAGTGGTGTCATGTTTATAGAACATACTGACAGTGGGCTTGAAGCATTTGTTTTGGTTGGGGGAGGAGTTCAAACACCGCCACCTCACAGAGGCCCAGGGGAGAAGTGGAATTGGAGCGACCAAAATAGTTGCTCTGTTTCTCCACTGCGTCTTAATCCCCAGGACTGGAAGGTGTTTCCTTTGTCCCACGCACCAGTGTCCTGACTGAGGTCCACTACAGCAATGAGTAAACAGGCCACTTTGGCCACCTGCATCGCCAAGATGTACGAGGGGGCAAAGGTCGACCAAGCCAAGGCGGCATCTGAGACGCCAAAGAAGGCCAGTCCGACACTTCTGGGCAGCCTGAATGCTGTGGAGCACAGACTGGCCGTCCTGGAGGGCCGGGTCGACCAGATGACAGGTGTCCAGACTGCGGTGCTCCAAAAGCTGGATTCAGTGTGTCAGGGATTGCGTGCTCTGGATCAAAGCATGGCACAACTCCGGCAGGACGTGCTAAGACAGCCTACTGTGAAATCTACTCATGAAGACACAGGACAAGGGCGAGACAACCCAGCAGCATGCACAGAGGTCCGAGCCCTGTGTGGGGAGATGGTTCTGCTGCTGAAGAGTCTGAACCATGAAGGCCAACAGCAGAGGAAGGAGATGGAGGGGATCGACAGCTCCGTGTCCAGGCTGGAGAAAGCATTTGGGTGCATGGGGGACGCCTTTCACAGCTCGAAGATCATGGAATTCTTTCTTAGTGGTGTGGTGCCATGGAAGAAGCAAGGCCGTCTGGATGTGACGGAGGAGGAAGAGGTCAGTGTGGCTCTGGTCTTCCAGGGTGACTTTGTGTGGCTCCCTTACATGTAATACCATGTAATAATGACTGAAAGAAATGTGTTTGATTAACAATAACAATATAAAAAAACAGCAACATTAAGAGCTAATGCTGCGTAATACTGGGTTTGTGGTCTGAGGTGTTTGAGTGTGAAAGTCTGGATGTATTGAAGTTTTTTTTTTAGTTGTTTTCAACAAGGTGTGTTTTTTTGTTTTTTCAGTTTAGTCAGCATTAGAATTTGACTTTTGATCTTTCAGTTTGGTGTCCACATGAACCTGGTAGCCATGTGAACGTGGTTCCCTGGTCACTATTTTGACAGCAGAGAGGCTGGATGGGCTTCATGTTTCAGATTCCTCATCTGCTGACGTGCTATTGGACATGGTGTGGGACGTGGTGTTGGACACGATGTTGGATGTACTGTACAGAGACCCTGGGAGTCCAGCTGTACCTGAGTTTGTCCACCTGTTCTCTACTAATAGTGAATTTTAGTTGTTGAATCAATTTTTTAGGGGTTATTGTGTGTGCATAAATGCTCTCTGACTCACTCTAGCTCTGATATGGTGTATGTACTGGCAGGCCCGTTGACAGTCTTGCTGGGGCCCGGGACAAGAAAGATTCATGTGACCCCCCCCCCCCCCCCCCCCCCAGCGCCAGCGGCACGAGGGTTCGCGCGAAAATGACGTAATCGTAGTGGCTCCGCCCATGCGCGAGGGCCTCGCGCGCTGTCGGTTCGCAAGGTCGTGCACCTCTCGAATTTTGTAACTTCGCGCTCGCCGCGCTTCAGTGCAATGAACAAAGTCATGTTTGTAGGGTTCATACACCTAAACAAGGTGGAATTAAAGCACTTGTACGTCACTTTAAAGGTCCATTTCAATATTTTCCAGCACGTTAAACTTAATTAAGTTAAATATTTATACATATACTCGAAATGATTCGAAATAATTCGCTTTTTATCACATTATTTAATGGTTGTTTATTTTCAAAACGCCCAATCTTAACGTCTTCACGAGAACTGTTCAGTCAGACAGCTATTTGTTGTGAAACGAAGTAGTTACAATTTCAAGCATTTTCAAGTACTTTAGCCTAAATTCCAGCACTTTTCAAACCTGGAACACAATGCAACTTTAAAATTCGTCAGGTAAATGTTTTTCCTTTCTTGTCTGCGCTCCAGATTTCTGTATTTACTTTAACTATCCACCACTGTATTTCCCGCTGTTGTGGGGGTACCAGCCGGTTACGGTCGGTGCTGGATCAAACCATTTTCCAGTGGGAGGCGGGGGTGTATGCATTTAATGGAAAATATGCAGATAGGTAAAAAACATATATATTTGAGCCATTGAGCTTATTATGAGTACATAATTTTATATTAATTAAAGATTTCAAGATTATTTAAAAATTATAGACTTTAAATAAAAAATAAATTGCTAGGCTTTTTGATGGGCCCCCCTGGCCCTAGGGCCCGGGACAACAGACCCGGTTGTCCCCCCCTGTCGACGGGCCTGTGTACTGGTACAAAAAAAATACCCCAACTTGTTACCCCACAAATGTAAGCAGAGCTACTAATTTAGTCCGTGTGTCATTCATGGCATGAATGTAACAGAAGAACATGGGAGGGCTAATCTGACACCAGAGACTTGTCTAAAGGACCTGGAGCACTTTTAGAAAGATGACCACTTCTTTCATCCTGAAGGGAATTTAGAGAAGTAACAAATGCATGTTGGGTATTGAAGCAATCCCCAATCCTCCATCAGGGGCAGATCTGATTTCTGAAGGCATCTCCCAGTTGCTTTTGCTGGAACAGATAGAAGAGGCCTCACTTTAACTGCCTAATCTTTTCAAACTACATTGTTAAATGGAGGGTGTGACAACCCAGACCCTGGAGAGTATAAACGGTAAAATAAAACCTGTTCTGTAGGAATGTAAATGGAATCACTTAGCAAAATGCAAAACTCTAATGTGACTTGGATCATTGTGGCACCATGTGATTTTCAGTTCTCTGAGATGGCCAAGACGGTATGTACATTCTCATCCTGGCATTTTAAAAAGCTTCCAAGGAGGAGTCAGCCACAATAATAAATGACTATCCTCTAGGGATAGGCTTAGGATAGGTATGTAGGGATTTTGTGTGTAAAACCAGCTGATGCACATTTCTCTGCAGATTTGAGCACTATGTTTAGCATTTTTCACAACAGTTATGTCTTTCTAATAGTGATCAGCATTTCACTGTTTAAGTAATTTTTACCAAAGAGTAGCAAACAATACATCAAATAGTAATATTATATATATTCGATTGGGGTGAAAATCACAATTGACAAAATAAGGCACATTTCAGATTATAATCAATCACCATTCAGTTTCACATTTAATATATGTGTCATTTCCAGTGGTATGCCATTTCGATTCTAATGGACATTGTATTAATGACATATGTATTTGGATGTAGTGATGGACAAACAGCAGAAGAGAGCTGTAGTGATGGATGCAGCAATGCCAAGTGATAGCACCATCAGAACACAAACATTACTGGGAGACTGGCTCTAGCACCCCCAAACTGGGAGACTGGCTCTAGCACCCCCAAACTGGGAGACTGGCTCTAGCACCCCCAAACTGGGAGACTGGCTCTAGCACCCCCAAACTGGGAGACTGGCTTTGCCAGGAGGGTGAATGGGTTATATATATATATATATATATATATATATATATATATATATATATATATATATATATATATACACACACTTTACATACATTCTCCAAAGTTCACCATTATTTAAGAAAAATAATGCTGTCAAACACGCTGTGGCTTATACAGAAGTGATTGTTACACATCTGTCATTCATTTGTCAGATAAAGGGTTTGGATGAAAGCACAGGAAAGAGCAAAGCTGCCCGGTGCCATCGAGGAACCCAAACTCCAAAGGAGATAAATGACGAAGCCACAGCAGGTAGGACCCGCCACATTTTCAGACTGTTCCGTTGGTGTTCCCAGAGGGTTTATCATCAGCTGGGCTGCATGGAAATGTTCCAAAGATACACCTTGTGCAAAACAATTAGGCGATGCAGTTTTTGATGACTCTGAACAATTTACAGTATTTTACGACTGCTAACATGCGTTTCCCAATACTTGTGATACATTGTCAAAACTCTAAACACAGCAACACATTTACCTCATACGAATTGCCAAATACCAACTCTGCATTTCACAACGCAAACAAAATTCTCTCTTTATACACCAACTTTGTTCAAACACAGCAAACCTTGTGTGACGTCTGAGACGCGGGGACAGAGGCGGCCGGAGGCGAGGTTTGCAATTGAGTAATTTTATTCTCCATCGCAAAATAAGGAATGCAAACAAAATAAGCACTGCAAAAGGCAAATGCGGTAACGACACTAAGCGAGGTAGACGCGTGTGGTGAAGCGGGGGATTGTGCAGCACTGGACCGAACGGCCTGCGGGAATAAAAAGGTGCACAACATAATTGAGAACAGGTGCTAGTACTCTGGGGAGTGTGACGGTAGGAGTGGTGTAGTGCTCGGGAGCGTGTGTTGTATGTGGTCACGGACGGGAACACGCGCCCTCTGGTGGCGACCTGGCCTCACCACCGTGACACCTTGTTTAGTATCCAATCATTCTCTCAAACACTAGCACAGATTCTCTATTCGAGATGAACATAGTCAATCACTGCACAACCACTGTAAAAAAACTAACATTTGATGGCAATACAGAAACAGTATTACATGTAATATTTTACTCTGTCCCAGCAAACAACAGACATTTTACAGTAACATCTGTTGTTTCCTTAGTTCATTTTTACTGTAATCTGCTTCATTTCGACTTTTTTCAAATGTACATTTTTGGCAACATACTGTCTACACAATGAGTGATATTTACTGTTAGGTACTATATGGAGTGTAGATTAGACAAAAAAATGAATCAGTAACAGTTTTGCAGTAAAGGGTATATTTTATTAGGGACATGAAATTGTAGCCCAACTCAAAAAATAATTACCATAATTTTACAAACATAATTACCCATGGTCCCATATGTGTAGAAATACACATACACAAAACAAAAACTTCAGAAGGTGGAAAAAAACAGAACACAAAACTGAACAGTCTCATTACGTCTGATCTAAACGGTTTTCAGCATTTAGCCACATGTTCTCATCTACATCACATCTGATGTTGTCCCTGACCATGCACCTAGAATAAAACCACTTAGCATGCCTTATCCACCGCTGGCAGTCTTCAGCTGATATGTCTCGGCAGCCGGCATCCATTCCTTCCTGGAAGGACATTTGGTCATGTGGTTGATGATCATAAACCTTCCACCTTCAGGCTGAAAACATTTCTTCAATGGGGTTGAGGAAAGGCGAGTAGGGCGGGAGGAAAAGGGACATCACTCTTGGGTGGTCTGCAAACCAGTTGGTGATGACATGAGAACGGTAGAATGCTACGTTGTCCCATGTAATCACAAAAGTCCTCATGTTTCCTCACACATTTCCCCTTTCTGGTTCTGGGACCAGAATCTGGTGGAGTTCATTCAAAAACAAAATAAGGAGGTCACTGTTGTATGGACCAATATGGAATTTGTGAAGGATCACACCTACACTTGACATTGCAGTACACATTGTGATATTTCCTTCCCTCTGAGCCGGTACATTAATGGTGGCTCTTTTCCCAATGATAAACTCTACCAACAACTGGTTCCAGAAGCAGAAATGGAACAGGTGGGAGGAAACACGAAGACATTTGTGATGGGACGATGTAGCATTCTGTCATTCTCATGTCATCACAAACTGATTTATAGACCATTCAAGTGTGATGTCCCTTTTCCTCCCGCCCATCTCACATTTCCTCAACCCCACTGAGGAACTCTTTTTCAGTCTGGAGGTGGAAGGTGTATGATCATCGGCCCCATGACCAAATGTCATGTGGATGAAAACATGGTCAACTGCTGATTACATGTAACAAGACTGTTTGGTTTTGTATCCTGTTTTTTTTCCTCTTGTGTGGCTTTTTTTGTACATGTGTATTTTTACACATATGGGACCATGGCTAATTATGTTTACAATTATGGTAATAATTTTTTGGGTTAGGCCACAATTTACAGTAATGTCCCTAATACAGTAAAATATAACCTCTACTGCAAAACTGTTACTGACTCATTTTTTGTCTAATCTACACTCCATATAGTACCTAACAGTAAATATCACTCATTGTGTAGACAGTATGTTGCTAAAAATGTACATTTGAAAAAAAAAGTCCAAATGAAGCGGATTACAGTAAAAATGAACTGACTAAGAAAACAAAAGATGTTACTGTAAAATGTCTGTTGTTTGCTGGGAGAGAGTAAAATATTACATGTAATACTGTTTCTGTATTGCCATCAAATGTTAGTTTTTTTACAGTGGTTGTGCAGTGATTGACTATGTTCATTTCGAATAGAGAATATGTGCTAGTGTTTGAAAGAATGATTGAACCAGGTTTGCTGTGTTTGAACAAAGTTGGTGTATAAAAACTTTGTTTGCATTGTGAAATGCAGAGTTGGTATTTAGTTAAGAAAATGCGCTTTTGAACACAATATTAACTATTTAGCTATTTGTATGAGGTGAATGTGTTGCTGTGTTTAGAGTTTTGACAATGTATCTCAAGTATTGGGAAACGCATGTTAGCAGTCGTAAAAAACTGTAAGTGATTAAATGAGAAAGTTCTGTGCTGGGGTTTGCAGTGACATTGCTGCAGTCTGTAGGCATCAGGGGTTCTTTGAATACAGTTGCCCGTCTGACTGGGTTGAAAGAATAGTGTAGATTTTTTCCTTGTCTAGTCAGAGTAATGTGTTACTGTCTGCAGCCGAGTAGACAGAGCTGAGCAGCTGGCACTCTTCACTCCACTGGCCCATGATCTCGTGTGGGCAGCACAAAGAAAAGATGTGAAATGATCACTGGAAGTTGAAGGAATGAGTCAGACATTAACTCCAGGATCTGAGATTATCCTGTGACATGAGAGACCCACAGCAAGGGAAACTGGATACAGCTGATGCTGGCAGAACAAAAATATGCTTTGTTCTTAGTGAATTGGTAAGATTAAGTAAGGTTAGGTAGGGTTAAGTATGGTTCGGTAAGGTTAGGTATGGTTAGGTAGGGTTAAGTATGGTTAGGTAAGGTTAGGTATGGTTAGGTAGGGTTAAGTATGGTTAGGTAAGGTTAGGTATGGTTAGGTAGGGTTAAGTATGGTTAGGTAGGGTTAGATAGCATAGTGCAGTGGTTCCCAAAGTGGGGGGCTATTGCAGGGGGGGCGCGGAGCTATTGCAGGGGGGGCGCGGAGCTTGGAAGTAAAACATGTGCACGTGTCAATATGGGGGGGTGTGTGTAGGGGGGGGGCACAAAAATATTCTCATCTACTAAAGGGGGGCTCGGCAGAAAAAGTTTGGGAACCACTGGCATAGTGTGATAATAGAGTGTATAATAGTGTGATAATAATAGTGTCCCTGAGCCATCTCCAAAGCCCACTGCATAGACAAATAACAAATGACTCCAGAAATGGAAACAGAACATGACCTGTGCTGGTCAAATTCTGATGTGTTGTCAGTTGTGGCTTTAAACTCTGTTGGATGCTACCATGCATGGTGGGCATCAATGCTAAAATCCCAGTGTTGAACCAGTCCGGGTGTTGAATGTCAGTAGTGAACCAAATCAGGTGTTAAATAAATTTCAGTAGTGAATCAATCCCAGAGTTGTATCAGTTGCATCAGTGTTTGTGTAAATCCAGGTTTATATAATATCATAAAGACTTGATTGAATGCCAGGTTTTTAAATGTGCTATTTTCCTAACTGGGTGACCTACTTCCTTCCACCAGTGCTACACGAGCATCGGGAAGAGAAAATCACATGTTGTGCGCCAGACTGCTTTAACCCAGAGGGGTCAGCAGAGGAAACGCAGCCCCTAGGCAAACCGCAGCGCAGCAGAGTTAAGGAAGTGACCCTGAAGAGCAGAGAGCCTGGGCGAGTTCAGGCTTTCACTCAAAGTCAGCACGAGTCCAAGATGACCCAGTTTCAGGAGGTGCTGCCACCGGTGACTGTCACCATAACAACCATTTCCCAGCCAGAAATGTGAGTCACGTGGAACTGTTCTGAGTTCAACTGCTGCGCTGAATGATTCTGTCCCCCATTCCTCAAACATGCTCGATTCAACTCACCATTATCTACTAATGAGTCCCTTCACGTTTTAAGTCAGGGGCATTTTGTAGGACTTTCCTACACCTCCTTGATTAAATTTAGAAGCTCCACTACAGCGTTTATAACACTGTGACAGCTGTTGTTATTAGTGACATTACAATACCTTGCAGTTAAGACATGCTGTTTTACTCTTCAAACCATGCCCTTTTATTGAGCGCCTTTGACATGTGTGCTAAGCACAGTCTGATCAGCATACAGTCTGATTAGCATGGTACCTAGCTATCTTCATTTGAAAGTGCTCTGTTTTTGAACTGGCTATTTTGTGCCCTCTCTGGTCTTTTTAAGAAAAGTTTAGCACTACAGTAATTACAGGATAAAAGGCCAGGCAGTAGGTGAACACAATCCATGCAATGCTGAGCACAGAGAATGACGTTAAGAGCAGATAATGGCACTGTGCGGCCTCCCCATTCCCCATGCCTGTACAATTCATGGTCTTCAGATAAATGGGGATCCTGTAATAACAAAGCAGCCGATGTCTGCAAGACGCACTTATCCACTCCAATAGCCCTTCCCACAACACGAAACACAAAAATGCTATTCATATGTAAAATTAGAGCCATCATACATCTGAGAACCTAATTGTAATTTACCCTCAGTAATTTACATCATTTGATGAGTAATTGATTGAAATTTGTGTGAATCATCTGTTCACTGACAGGTCACGTTTGAGAGCACACACATAAGCAACATGAGCAAGACAGAACCAGCATTCACATATTCACACATATATAATTCTGACACTGGCATGTGATGAAGACTTGAGTGAACATATACCTCATGGATGAAGCCTCAGAACTCTTCATGTTTGGAATAAGATGAGTGCATGAGACACGCAGCTCTCAGGGCCGTAGCTTTGTCATATTACCGAGATCTTAGTTGACAAAGCATGATTCTGCTCCACAGACATCTGATGACCCTCAGTTCAGAGAATCATCATCTATGTCCCTTTATGAGTCATTTTGCATCATTTTTTCTAGCTTTTTAACATTTTTTTTCAATGTTAATACCATAGAGCTCTAATGTAATTTTAAACATGAATACTCTATAGCTCTAAGGTAAGTTAAATGTTAATAGTATAGAGCTCTAAATATAAATAATCATGCTCTCTACAATGGGTTTTGACGGGTATTTGATGGGTGTGTCGCCACACAGTTCGGGCAGACATTTCATATAGTCAGATGTGACTTGGTGATGTAATGGCAGGTTAAGGTTGGGTGATTTCAATCACCCCACTCACACCCTTTCTTGATCACTGCAGGTGTTAACATTATAACATCTAACCCCAACCTGGGTTGACAAATAATATATGCAAATGCAAAAAGGATCATAACGGGTCTATTAGAGTCGTTCAAGTATCCCCATTAACCTAACCTAATCTGTAACATCTGACAAAGTATACATTGGAAAACTAACTCTTTGACCTGGCAGAGTGAATTCAGTAGAAATCAGAAAATATATATTTTTTGATACATGATTTAGTTTATAACATTCTAATGATCTCTGACTCATAGTTGATCACATGAGTCATCCATGACTGACAGTCTATCACATTCTCATGATCCACATCATATTTTATCACATTCTAATGATCTGTGATTCTGAGTTGATCTCAGTTTTAACGGGTGGTATCAGAAATGTTGTAAGTGCAGTGTTGGTTGATGATTAATGAAGTGCTTATTAAACCACTGGCATAGATGATGTGCTTCTTTCCAAACCAATGCAGGGTGTCGCACACAGAAGACCCTGCCATCAGAGTGCAGCACACCAAAGACCCTGCCATCAGAGTGGAGCACACCAAAGACCCTGCCATCAGAGTGGAGCACACCAAAGACCCTGCCATCAGAGTCCAGCACACCAAAGACCCTGCCATCAGATTCCAGCACACCAAAGACCCTGCCATCAGAGTGGAGCACACCAAAGACCCTGCCATCAGAGTGGAGCACACCAAAGACCCTGCCATCAGAGTGGAGCACACCAAAGACCCTGCCATCAGAGTCCAGCACGCCAAAGACCCTGCCATCAGAGTCCAGCACACCAAAGACCCTGCCATCAGATTCCAGCACACCAAAGACCCTGCCATCAGAGTGGAGCACACCAAAGACCCTGCCATCAGAGTGGAGCACACCAAAGACCCTGCCATCAGAGTGGAGCACACCAAAGACCCTGCCATCAGAGTGGAGCACACTCCTGCTTCCTCTGAGTCCCAGAGGCAGGAGGGAGTAGAGCAACAAAGGAAGGAGATGGAGAGAGAGGAGGAGAGGGTGTGTGGAGAGTCTTGTGAGCAGAGGCAGGGAGATTTTGGCCGGGAGCCGTGGTCCTCCAAGCAGAACATGCCTGTCAAACAGAACTTGGAGTCTGGAGTGAGGCAGAAGGAAGTTGTTGCTCTGGCAACACCACAGACAGGAACTAAGCCAGAACCAGTTTCCAAAGTGGTTGCTGAGGAAACCAAGCCAAATTCTGCTGACCTGGTTTTGGAAGAACCAGTCATGGTCCAGGAAGACTCTAACCCCTCCAGTGACACATCAAGTCCTGCTTTTTGTAATGCGACACAGCCCGAAGCAGCAAGTCAGAGTCAAGGATCTAGTTCACTTCTAATTATTGGTATGTAAAGGTAAAAATCCATGCAAACAAACTTTGAAATGTAATTTTTAAGTAGTTTTTAAACTGAAAAGCCTTGGTTGCTTTTTTCTTTAATTACATGAATGAAAAAATGTAAATTTCAGGAATTTAATAAGGTTAATTAGGAACAAGCTGACCTGAGACCTGTTAAAGCTACATTTCTGACTAATAGCGCTACAAATTAGTAGTAGCTCAGTGGATAATTTCATGCAGTGTTTGTGATCAGTAGTATCGTGTTGGCCCTTCACCCACTGAGAAGTTGCAATTGCTGGGTAGGTCTTCCACTCGCTGGGTAGGTCTTCTTTATCCCTCCAGATGACTGCCCGCCTCAGCCTGCCCCGTTTGAACACCGCATCGTCAGTGCCAAGCAGGTGCCCATAGATTCCTACTACGCAGTGCGGCCCAATGAGGTGCTGGGCGGGTGAGTGTTCATCTGTCTATCTCTGCCCTGCCACAGCCTGGACGAGGCTGCACTCTGTGTCTGGACTCCTGGCTGTAGATAGCTGTCTGTAGGTGGCTGTCTGTAGCTGTCTGTACATAGCTATCTGTAAGTAGATATCTATAGGTAGCTGTCTGTAGATAGCTCTATGTAGGTAGATGTCTGTGGGTGGCTGTCTATAGGTAGATGTTTGAAATAACATAATAATTACTAAAATACAATAATACGAAATGTTAGATTGTGTTAATGCAGTAGACTGCATACAGTCTATAGTTAGTACAGATGAAGCTCAGAAGATCACTATGGACATCTATGAACATCTATGGACTATCTATGAACTACTTTATCTATGGACATCTATCTAGGATGAATCCACATCGGAATCGTAGCAAGTAAAATAATCAGAAGGTCAGAGCACAGTAATTTCAGTAATAACAAACGTGTGTTGAATTCACAGAATAGAATTCAGAGAGAAATGTCTCCCAATTTAGTCATTATGCCATTTCTAGGTTGACTAAAAATAACTTTCTCATCATGTGATACCTGATATCTACAGTCCTGATTCCTGATACCTGATACTTAACAGCACTACCTGCTTCCTCCAAGACACTGCATCCTCTCAGACTCAGACATGAATCAGACATGGGGCCTCCGTATCGTGACATATTGGTGTGGTGTCAGTGAAAGGCAGGATGAATGTGATCAGAAACATTGTGACTTCTTATGTTCAACAAATTGCAATGGCCTGAGCTTTCACCCTGAAGCAGGGATTATGTCCACAGCGTAATATTTTTTGATTGGGTAGGTTAATCAGTTTACCAGAAGTACGTTCAGTATGCATCTCCCTTAATGATGACAAGACCAGCACGAATGTACATCTATTTTAACAATGGCATCTGCTAAATGTTGTAAAATGTAAGACTGAAAACAACCCCACCCAAAGACACGGGGCCAGGCGGAGTGTCACCATGGGAGGCACCCTGCATCTGCCACTAATGAAGACTTTGAGACTTTAATTATCTGTAAAAGTTTTGCGAACTATGTCCCATATGTTATAGTCCTCGCTATAAGTTAGAATTGGAGGGTGTCTGTGTATAAAAATTCCAATTAGATTTATCCAGAACAGATGTAAATGCCCTCTAATTACAGCTTGCATTCTGTTAACCACATCCTCTTTTTTTCCAAACCAATGCATTGGAGTAGAGAAAACAATTTTGTCATTGACTAATGAATCAGAGACAGCTCAGTGCCTCTGCATCCAGGACTAAGATCTAGTTGGTTTAGAATCTTTAGGTATAGTAAAGAATCTGATCTCGTGATCTCATGTTTATTTCTCTTAAGGACATATACTGAAGTTTATTTATCTTAAGGACATATACAGAAGTTTATTTCTCTTAAGGACATGTAATACAGTTTATTCCATTTTTCAAAATGCCTCTCAGCTCCATTCCCCTTTGGGAAAAGGACACAGCAGCTAGCAATTGTAGTTCAGTGCTATCAAGACACTGTCAGCTTGGCATTTGCCTAGTTATGTACTCTCACAATAGCAGTGCAGATAAGAACTGGCAACCGAGACACAATTTGCCACAGCATCCAGGGGCAAATGCAGGCATTGGTGGAGGAGGGGGTGGAAGGGGGCGGGGGTGTTGGTGGGGAGTGGGGTTGGTGATAGTGTGTGGGAGGAGCAGATAGCATGTACTATTGAGGCTGAACAATTCATCCCCATCACCCCTCCACATGAGACTCAAATAGGCCAGTGCTTGACTCAGCAGGGCCAGTTTATTCTGGGTAGGTGTTAAGCAGGTCTGTTTGCATGGGCTTTCTGTGTCTGTGTTCTGTGGTAGCCACAGGAACTCTGCCCTGTGCAGAGAAAAATAAACTCACAGTTAACTGTCAAAAAAACACAGACTGATATACTTTCACGTGGGCAGAATTGACTGGTTATTCTTGAAATTATCTCTGGTGAAATGTATTCTTGCATGTGAGACCGAGAGGGAGAGAGAGATAGAAAGAGAGAGAGAGATTTATGATGAATTCAATTTTAAGCACACAAATATGATGTCATTTCTGTGCCAAAACTAGGGGACGCAAAAACACAGGGCGAAAAACATAAACATGCACGTTAAAACATTTCGTGAGAGTATTCACCTCACAAGCATAAATATTCAACTCGCAAGTATAAATGTGAATGTTGCGAGCACAGAAAGTCAAATTTAGTGTGCGTTTTTGTTATTGTGCGCGCTCAAACTGTCTATTTTCAAGCTCAAGTGTTTTTTTCCTTCTTGATTTTAGTACAGTGCTCGCGTGACAAGCACAGTTGCAAAGGTAACACTTTCTTTTTTTTTTTTTTTCCGAAAAAATGTATTTGGAGAAAGTCAAAGTAAGCACAATACAACATCGCATTTATATACAGAATACCTCCACAACTTTCTCCATTTTTCCACCACACATCAACCAGGTTTTATAATAAAACACACACAAAAACAAAAATGTTCCCCAACCCCCCCCCACCACTCATGTCCCATCATAGCACACCACAATCAACACGCACACTGCCAATAGCAATAGCTACAGAAAAGCCACAACACTTGTATGGAAGCACACATTCAACCAGGTAATACCTTTAAGTTGGAAAAATAGGATATAAAGGGCTGCCATTTCCGGAAAAATTTATCTGTACACCCTCTTTGAGTGTACCTTATTTTTTCTAATTAAAAAAAACATGACGTCCCTCAGCCAATAAGAAATAGAAGAGGGCTTGGTAGATTTCCAAAGTAACAATAAGCAGCGTCTTGCTAATAAGGAAGTAAAAGCTAGAATGCCTCTTTGCATAGTGCCAAGTGCGATAGAGCGGTCTGAAACCCCAAATATAGCAATTAGTGCACAAGGTTGTACCTGAACTCCAAGAACAGTGGACAGTATAGTAAAATAACCCGTCCAAAAACATTTTAGTGCAGGACAAAGAAAAAACATGTGGCCAAGGTCACAGGGGGAACCATGGCATTTATCATACCATAGCTATCTTCCACTTCTGGATACAATTTAGAAAGCCTAGATTTAGAGAAGTGTGCCCTGTATAAAACCTTAAACTGAATTAATCCAAGTCGTGCACAAGAGGTAGTAGAGCGTATACCATCCACGGCCTGTTCCCAAATGCCTTCTTCTATCTGAATTCCAAGTTCCCCTTCCCATTTAAGGTAACACTTTCTAATGCGCATGAATTCATCGATTCTATAATACCATACCATACCATACCAACTTTATTTATAAAGCACTTCACGAGTACTGCAGCAGATACAAAGTGCTGTACACTAGATAGATAAAATATACAAAGATGTAATAAAAAGACTGAAGACAATTAAAATAATTATGATCCTGGGTACAAACTAATTAAGTACAATACTAAAAACAACCAACACAGTAAAACAAGCAAAATCAATGTCTCATGCTTGGTTAAAAGCCAGGGAATAAAAATGTGTTTTAAGATTAGATTTTAAAATAGACAATGTTGGTGACTGTCTAACATGTAATGGCAATGCGTTCCATAGTGTCAGAGCAACAATGAAATTTTTTTTAAATTCAATTCAATATTTAATTGGAAGCCAGTGTAATGCCACGAGAGTGGAACTAATATGATCGAAATTTCTAGCCTTAGTTAGCAGTTAGGACTTAGTTAGCAGTTAGGACTTAGTTAGGACTCTAGCTGCAGCATTTTGTACACGTTGTAGCTTCTTTATGGATTGTTTAGAGCATCTATTTAGAAGACCATTACAGTAGTCCAATCTTGACGAGACAAAAGCATGGACCAGCTTCTCTGCATCAGCTAATGAAAGTAAGTGTCTCAGCTTGGCGATATTATGTAAATGGGAAAAAGGCAGCCTTAGTGACATTGCATATATGTGTGTCAAATAAAAGATCTGAATCAATAGAGATACCTAAGCTTTTTGCAGTAGATTTAGGTATTACTGAAAAATCATCTAGGGTAAGGGAAATATCAGACCAAATGCTTCTAGCAGCTTTAGGTCCAAGGTCTCATTGGAATTTAGTTGAAGAAAATTAGATGCCATCTAGTTTTTAATGTCCTGGACGCAGTTATCAATCTTGAGTGTAATAGTGATATCATCTGGATTGGAAGATATATACAACTGAGTATCATCTGCGTAGCAATGGAAGCTAATACCATGCCTACAAATGTGCCCAGTGGTAGCATATATAATGAGAATACTGTGGCCCAGTACAGATCCTTGTGGGACACCATATTTTACCTTAGAACGCTCTGAGCATTCGTTATTTACTATTATACCACAGTTAGTTCCGACCCTACAATGTGATTGGCTGAGAGGCGATCTAGGAGTGCCAATATTACATGTTATAGCACTGTAACCGAAGCTCTCCATGTATTACTCTGCCACATACAGGTAATCTAGCAACGAAGCGGCGTTTACAAGCCAAACAGCGCAACTACAAACAAGTATCAAAAGTATCAAAATGAATTACACGGATTTAATTAAATCTATTGGCTTCGAAACCATTTGTTTCGATCTGAAACTGGAGGATGACGTTATAAATGACCAGCCTGATTCCTCCAATGAGCCTCCAAGGTTTGTCATGCTTACAAATAATGATTTGGATGAGCTGGAAATGCAGAAAAACGAAATCAATACCGTTAAACAAACGTCCTGGGCTCTTAACGTATTTACATCCTGGTTAAAGAGCAACAACACTGCAGTCGATTTTAGTATTATCAACAAAAATGAAATGAATCAGCTTCTACGACGTTTTTATGTCAGAAACGTGAAGGGAGAGTTATATGGCATCAGCAGCTTCGTTGGTTTAGAGCTGGACTGAACATATACCTGAACGAATCAGCCGTGGATGGTCAATAATTGTACTTTATTTTTAATAAATACAACTTTATCAACAGTTGTTTTTGTGTATATTTACCTCTATAATATTTATTGGGTAAGGCTGTTCCAGTGTTGTGTAAGTTTAGCAGCGAGCCATTGAATGGAACTATTTTAACTGGCGGAGTGTTTTTAACCAAACAGGTCGTATTTTCTCGTCCTCTTTTACTCAAAATCTTTCAATAAACAGCGATAATGGAACTGTGGTATAATCGCAATAATACACTTATTATAATATTATATTATTATTATTATTATATATAATAATAAACTCGGCCTGCGGCCTCGTGCCTACGACCGCAGCACAGCAGTGCCGATATTACCCGTTATAGCACTCCCTCTCGTGTATTACTGCGTCAGTACAAATTGGTAACAACCTGTCAGGTAGGACCTGAACCAGGAGAGTGCTTGACATCTTGTGCCAATGAGTGTCTCCAGCCTATTAAGTAGAATATTATGATCAATGGTGTCAAAAGCAGAACTGAGGTCTAGCAGTATGAGAAAAGAAATGTGTCCTTTATCAGAGTATCTTAACAGATCGTTGAGTACTTTGGTAAATGCCATTTCAGTGCTGTGATGGGGTTTAAATCTAGACTGAAATAACTAAGACATGTTCTGTCTGTAAGAAGGAAGAGAGTTGTGAAGAAACTACTTTCTCTAAAATTTTGGATATGAATGACAGATTAGAGATTGACCTATAGTTGGACTGTTCCGGGGGGTTAAGACCAGGTTTTTTAATTAGCGGCTTGATGACTGCAAGTTTAAATGAACTGGGAATGTAGCCCAGGCTCAGAGAATAGATAATTATGGTAAGCAAAGGTTCTACATTGCAATGCAGTAATTCTTTAAGTAGATGGGTTGGTACGATATCTAGTATGCATGTGGAGGTCTTAGCAGATTCCACCAGTGAAATAAGCTCCTCACGACCAATTGGGGAGAAGGACTCTAACAGGCATAGTTGCCAGGTTTGCGGTTTTCACACCAAATTGGGCTTGTTTGAAAGCCCAGCCGCGGGTGAAAATTCTGGGGTCGCGGGGTGTGGTTTTTTGGGCTACTTTTGAGTTGGGCTAGTGAGTTGTGCTAGTCTTTAGTGATCTGAGACTGTCTCAACCCCACATCATTGATTCTGACGTGAATAACTATCTTTGAGTATTTACGTTTAGCCAGTACCTTTAGATTAGCTCTGATGTCAGGCACTCTAGCCCCCGGGATACACTTGACTATGGCCGCTGGTGTCTCTACAGGGGTCGCTACATTCACGTGTCGGAGCTGAGAGTCTCCTATCACCAGAGCTCTTTTAACAGGTCGCTCAGTCGGTGTATTGCTCAGAGGGGGAAACCTGTTTGACACGGGAACCTGAGTCAAACGGTGCTCAGCCCTACGGTTATGCCACCGAGACATCATCCATTCGCCCCGCTGTGAGGGCTCTAATGCCAAAGCTGAGGGCTCGCTAGCTACGGCTGTGCAAACCGGGCCTGCTACACTAACTGCGCTAGCTGCTACCAACTCTCTAGGACTTTCTAAAGCTTGGATGCGTTCCTCTAAATGCGAAATTTTCTCCGTCATAGAAAATTAACAGATTAACTAAGAACTTTTATTTTTACTTATATTTTGTGTAATATAAATTACATTTACATCAACTGAGAAGTGAAATGGTCTCCTTGAAGGGAGTTGAAAGGCATAATATGGCTGTCTCCAACTGTAGACCTAACAAATGGAACATTAACAATCCAGACAGCAAAAATGTGCTTGATCTCTCATCAATCTGTACATCTCTAGGGCTCATTAGTTTAAATTTATTCCTCTGTCTTAATTTCACTCATTAAGTATAACACATAGTGGATGTTAAGAACATGCACAATTTTATTATATAATTAAGATTGAGACAACACTTATGACAACTTGAGAATGAGATAACTCTTATGTTCTAGCTAATTTATATCCAAACATGGAACCACTTTATATTCCTGATTTTATTTGAATGTCCATTCCTAGTATAGAATGTAAAATAAATAAAGAACCAGGTTTTGAGATGCAAAGAACCATTAAAGCTTTAAAATGATTATTTGAGTTGGCAAGGTTCCATATTTAACCATTTCTTTTAGAGAACCCATGAACCCTCCCTTTTGTACCAGCTGTTAGGGTGTACCATCTGTTAGTTTAAATAATACAATTGTTAAAGAAGATTAACCATAGCTCTGGTATAGGCCTAATTAAGTGAGTGTAATTCAATGATTGCCAATTCAGAAGCACATAAAGGCCAAAACTGTTTGCAATGAGACCACTGGTGAAAAATGTCAATGTCCTTTAAGCACTTTCAACTGCTCTGTACACTGGCTCACCTTGCAAGTTAAACCTATTTGGTTGCTAATCAACTTGGTTTGCTCTCTAGTGCTAGCTACCAAAACTAACATTATTCTTCGTAATGTTAATGCGACCAACATGACACTAAAACCAGAATCCTGAACTTCGTGTTATAGCTATATATCTAAGCCAGCTAGCTTGTTTAATGTTCCACTTAAAGCATCAGTACAAAAATCCATGACCACGTTAGTAAAACTTATCAAAGGTATTACATGTTATTACGTATTAAGACTGTCTATTAAATTATATTTATAAGTTAGATCAACCCAAATTTTACTTTTAACCTGGATGGGTAGCTAACTCACCTTTCTACATTCATCGTGCTCTGCCATCGTCTGAAGACTGTACTGTCAATCACAAAACCATCAGCCAATAGCATTCACTGAAATAAACTCCCATGAGACCATCCCCAAAGTGCCATAACCACCCATGACCCCGCTACCAAAATGCCCAAAACGCCCCTTGTCAAAAATCACACAAAAAATTGCTGAAGCAAACATGCTTGTCGCACGAACACCATCATAAAATCTAGAAGGAAAAAACACTCCAGCATGAAAAAAGCATGCATGAAATTTGGCTTTCTGTGCTCGCGACTTTCGCGTATATGCTCACGAGTTGAATACGTTTGCAAGTTGAATATTTAGGTTCACGTAATGTTTTAACATGCCCTGTGTTTTTGTACCCCCTAGTTTTGGCACGGTACTGACTCCATACACAAACTGCGCCGGTAAGGTTATTCATGGATTTTCCATGGTGTTCCTGTAGGGGGCGTTTTGGCCAGGTTCATAAATGCGCTGAGCTGTCTTCAGGTCTCACTCTGGCTGCCAAGATCATAAAAGTGAAGGGGATGAAAGAAAGGGTGAGTACAGATCAGACCACACACTCCACCCACACACATTCTACCCAATCACACATTCTCTTCATCAAACCACACACTCTCCACCCAGCCACACACACTCCACCTGACCATACACACCCTCCACCCCACCACCCACTCCAACCAACAACACTCCACCCAACCACACACTCTCCACCCAACCTCCCCACAATACACTCCACCCCACCACACACACTCCACCCTAGACCACACACGCTCCACCACATATTCCACTCTACCACACACTCTCCACCCCAGACCACCCACTCTCTCCTCCTCACTACACATTCTTTGTACCTGACCACCCGCGCTTCTCTGCCCCCACCTGCAGGCTCCATGTTCTGTCTCACACCATGTTCTGTCTCACACCATGTTCTGTCTCACACCATGTTCTGTCTCACTCCATGTTCTGTCTCACTCCATGTTCTGTCTCACACCCTAACCCAGCTGTCAGGTCGTCTCTGTCTCTAAGTTCAGATCCTGCTCTTCTGCATCTTTGAGCTTCTCTGTTTCCTTCACACTCTTATGTTCTTTGTTTGCTGTCCGCCTTCATCTCTTTTTGCTTCTCTTTTGTTCTCTCTGTTCTCCCCCTCTTCTATTTCCTTCTGCTCCAATCTGTCCCTTGCTGTGTTCCTGTGAACCGATTTGTGAGTGATGAGACTTACACTGCTGCACATGCACAGATAATTGCCCGCACTGAAACGGAACAAAAGAATCATGCATTCAAGCACAAAAATATACAGCAAGATACACACACATGCCCACATATATGCATGAGCAAGGGCACACACACACACACACACACACACACACACACACACACACACACACACACACACTTTTAATGAGTATGTTTACATTTTTTGCTCCCAATGGTTACATTTTCAAAACATGACAACATCTAATGCTAGCACTGCTCCCTGGGCCTGCAGTCTTGTCAGTGCAGCACAGACCACAGCAGATCCATACTGCAGCAGATCCATACCTATGCTTAATCTGTAGTGTTGCCCTCGTCTCTCTGATCAAGCATTAGAGTGATTAGGCTCAGTGGCTGTGCTGATGTTCCCAGACAAAGATGGACATATGAATTTTATTATTATTATTAAGCCTTTATTTAACCAGGTAAAATCCCATTGAGATCACAGATCTCTTTTGCAAGAGAGACCTGGCCAAGACTAGTAGCAGCAACAAAGCATTCTAACAAAAACATACTCAAACAACAACATAATACATATACATTTATACAGAGAAAGTTTAGATTCAACTGACTTCACCATTGCCTTAAAATTGGTACAATCTATTGCATTCTAATGTCATTTTGGAGGTTGTTCCAAGTAGTAGATGCAGAAAACCTAAACACAGTCTTCCAAAATTTACATTTATGGCATTTGGCAGACGCCCTTATCCAGTGCGACTTACATTTTTATCTCATTTTTATACAAGTGAGCAATTGAGGGTTAAGGGCCTTGCTCAGGGGCACCTCAGTCATGGCCTCAGGTCTGGGAATCGAACCCACGACCCTCCGGTCACAAGACCAGTTCCCTAACCACTAGGCCATGACTGCCCTATTCAGTCCAAACTTTAGTGATGACAAATTGTAGCACATCGAGAGAGCAAAGATTGTGATTTCCATACTTCACATTTCATAAATTAACAGGGAGTTCACCAATAATGGCTTTATAAAAATATACCAATGACTAAGATGGCACACACAAGTGAAGACCAGTTTACTTTAGAATAGAGAACACAGTGGTGAGATAGAGGACTACAGTTGGTAATAAACCTTAAAGTGCTGTGATACACACTGTCCAGCTTATTCAGACACTGAGGTGAAGTGTTCATATACAACATAATCAATAACATGAAGAAATGTAGACTCAACCAAAATCAAGCCTTATTTCTGTAGTAAAATCCTTTATTATTACAGATTTATTCATTTTCATTAAAATATAAACAAAACACATTTCATACAACAAAACAATACAAATAAAATTAAAATGAAAGGCAGCAGAAAAAGAAAAAAATTCTTATGATATCCAAGTAAAGTCTTTTATTTATTAATGAATGACGTTAACACCCCACTCTCATCACACACTCTCCTCCTCATCACGCTCTCTCCTCCTAATCAAATACTCTCTCCTCCCCATCTTATGCTCTCTCCATCACTCACCCTCATCACACGCCGACCCCGCCTCCATCACGCGCCGGCCCTGCCTCCATCACACACTGGCTCCACCCCACCATACGCTTGTCCCCGCCCTTATCTTACACACTACTTGCTCTCTCACACTGGCAGTACACGGGCGTTAAAGGTCTGCTGAAGGAACCCAGGCAGATCTGTGCATGTGACCACAGAGAGGATTTCTAGGGTCATTTTTGGAGAATAGTGAATTGCAGAAGCTGAGTGTAGCAATTACAGGGCTGGCATGGCTGTCAGCCTCAAGCTAAACTATGACCATCACTGCTCTGTGGTGCCGGCAATGCTTAAAGTGCTGCAGCCTAGACACAAGACCCAGATTTGAATGTTTATTGCTGCTGTTCTCATTCTTTCAAGAATGTTTACACAAGAATGTGTTTGTGAATGTGCAGCTCTTGAATCACACAACCCCGGTAAGACTTAGACATTCAAGAGCATCAAAGATCCTTCACTATGATTAATTTGCTTCTGTGTTGTTTTGTTTACTCTTGTGCCCTGCCTCCCCTCAAATTGTCTCTGTGTCCATCAACCCTTCCAGGATGAGGTGAAGAATGAGATTGGGGTCATGAACCAGCTAAATCACGTCAACCTCATTCAGTTGTATGATGCGTTTGAGTCTCGAACGAACCTCACTCTCATAATGGAGTAGTAAGTACAATGTTCCTCCCTAAAGCACCAAACTAGGGAGACAAAAAGGAAAGGGAGAAAACATGGTTTCATAATTTCCCATGTGGGTGGGAGAGTTATAAATACAGCCTTAATTTACTGCAACTCACATGACACAATGATGTATGCTGTAGTTAACTAGGCTTTGATGCTGCATCTGACGTTATCCATTAGACCCTCATTTGCAAGACAAATTCCCTTTCACTGGCAGTTTTGCATCTTTCCCTACTAGACACACCCACATAACAGTTCACACCACAGTGAGGCTGCCTCGTCTTCTGTCTTCACCAGACAGAGAGCCCAGATATACTCTGCCTGCCATCCTTCATGTTGATTAAACAGTGATGCATCAACATATTAGCTCTGTTCCATAAAGCAGACTGTTCTATAAAGTAGACTGACTCTGCTCTATAAAGCAGACTGACCCTGTTCTATGGAAATGCATTATGATGCAGACTGAAGGTAGATTAGCAGTGCAGTCCCAAT